>NC_083462.1:36602965-36840465 GCF_030014155.1 Tachysurus vachellii
GTACCTGTCATGTGTTTCAGGAAAGCGGTTCCGGAGTTAATAGGAGTAAGGCTCCGATTGGTTGTCATCTCCACCTGTTCCAAATAAAAGGACTGCCTGGATCCCTGATTAGACGTTGCTTTTGCTTTAGCTCTTTGCCTTTGGTGCGACTGTGGTTGCTGTGTTTGTATTGCATTGTGAATATGGCTGTTATATTCTCTGTATGTTTGACCCATTCCAGTAATTTGTGATTGTCTCATCTTAGAGAGAAAGTTTGTGTTCCTAGTGTGTTCCTAGCCTGTGAGTTTTGTTTTGTCTTGGTTTGTTTATTATTTCAACCGATTGATTTGTTTGTGCTTGACCCATGCCTGATATACGATTACGGACTCTGTTTTTGACTTGTTAGCCACCCGATTTAATTATACACCTTTGCCTATAACATGGTGATAAGGTATGTAGGGGGAGCGACGCCAGTTATTTTGGAAACCTTTTATTATTTTGTTTTTGTAAGAGGGAGTTAGGTAAGAAGTAATGTATTTTATTTTAGTTTCTTTCAATTTTCAGTTTAGTAAGAGAGGTGTTTGTGTAACATTGTTCTGCTTGTTATTTTGGCCTTGTCCTCCCCTAAAGCCTAAAACTCCTTGTCAATCCTTGAATAAATGATTGTGAATTATAACATCTCTGTATAAAGACATTCATTTACCCATTCTGTTGCGATTGACCCCTAGAAGGTCTTAACATTTCCATGCAATTACAACAACTTCTTAAAAATAGACCATAATCTTGTAAAGCTTTGATACCTTCACTTTTAATATTTGGCCATGAGAGAACTTTTGCCATATAAGCTGATGCAGTTTTATACTGGTCACCAAAATGCACTTATAGTAAAGACTTGGCTCTTACTGTAAATAACCACGATCAGCAGACATATGCAGACAACTTCTTACAATCTCTCTTGGATGACCCCTGGTGTTCAAGAAATAAGAATAGTGTTCAAGAAAGTATAAGCAATCATCAGGGTGGCTACTTTTGCACTCCACTCCGCTTTCAAAGGATTTCATAAAGGCATGGAAATGCAGAGGATTTCCGTCAAACACTTGAATTTCCCTTTTTTGGCAAAGATGACAAACACTGTTGTTGAATCAGCAAAGATGTAATTTAATTTTGTTTATCCATAATATGGAGAACTTGATCATTAAGTCTTGTATTAGTAGATCTTGAATCAGTGTTGGGACTGTTTCCATGCGGAACATTAATGTTCCCAAGACCACTCTGAGTTGTTTGACCTGAATTTGGGATAGTCTGAGAATAGACAGCCTGAAAAACATTTCCCATCTTAGCCTTGGCACCTGAATTACCATAAACGTTGTGTCGTGTCATATTTGTGGGAATAAACGAATCTGCACCAACGTTAAGTCTGTGTTGTCTGTTGTCCTTTATCAAAGTAAGAATTCATTCCATCAGACCGCTGAGTCACATCACTTTTAGCAGAGCATACACTTGAGCCTTTAAGCACTTTCACTTTTGCCATAGCTGCAGCAATTTCCATTTGTAACTCAAAATCCTCCTTTTGTTTCCTTAGACTTTGCTCATTTTCTTCAATTGCATGCTTTTCTTTCATGAAATTTTGACGTACCAACAGAGATGCTAGATCAGCCTCTGCTTTAATGCATGCAGAAGAGACTTTGAGACTTGTTCTGAGTTTTTGAATCATTCGAAGAACGTTGGCTTTCAGCAAATTGCAGCTGTTGATTTTTGGTTTTATCATTTAAGTTCTCAATTCCATTTAACCATTGCGTTGTGTTTTTTATGAACACATCACTGTATACTTGAAAACCAGTCATTCTGATTAGTTTGCTCATCACTTGGCAATAATGGAATCGGTGAATCATGAAGTTTAATTGTCTCTTTAAACAATTGCGTCAAGCGTTCAAGTTCAGACCGTACCATTGAAACATTCTCATTACTCGACATGAGCTTTTTGATGGTTGGTATTGAACCTTTAATCATGTTGACATTTCTCTTTCGGTCTTTCTGAAGTTGTTCAATTTTATTAGACAAAGCCTTTGCGGTAAGCTGAACTTTTTTTTGCTTGCATTTCTCCTGTTCAGTTTCCGCATCTGTTTCAGACTCACTCATGATGAACGCATCCATAACAAGCAAACAATCCAAAACAATCCAAAATGTTTCTTCAATCGTATATTCAAGAAAACATAGCAGTCCGAATTGAGATCCAAAACGGCAACAGCAACTGCGATTTAAAGCCAAACACAACAGTGGCGGTTGCATGCTAAACAGCCACTTATACCAAACTTAATCCGCAACACACAAGCATTAATATTGTAACCCTTGTCCTACCAGTGAGACGATGGTAAACATTGAACAAGGCTGGTCCTATTATTCCTGTTGTCCAAGCATGCAACTGTTTCCATTAAAACAGGCAGAGCTTTTCCAATCAAAACTATCGATGCAACGCTTCCTCGATGTGCTCAGTCAAAGCGCGCAGGCCTCTGCATTGAATCGTTCCGTGCATAATGTCCAAAACATACATTTTTTGGTTGACTTAATTGTAGCGGCACAAAGATCTTAAAACCGCCAAGGAGCTGAGTGGGGAGCAATAAAATACTGACACGTTAATCATCCTTGCAATTTGGTTTTTATTCTCCATCCATTTGAAAGATTGTTTCTATATAGCAATGTGTAAAACAGTAATTTATTTAAGTTCAACAATACTGCTTCTCAATGAATATATTATTCTTATACCGTGATTATACGGTCACCAAAAATATGTGCTCCTACACTCACCCCATGCTTCCAGAGCTACACACAGGTGTTTATACCTTGCGTAATTACTAACGCCCCCATTATCCCATGGTCACATGACATACACTTAACATGGCTCCTACAGTAGAAGTAGTAGCAGTAGTAATAATTTATTAGCTCATTTTTATTTATTTACTATTACTGCTAATACTGATAGTACTAATACGACTGCAATTAGACCAATCTTACACAAAATCAAACATGATGAAAGAATACAAGGTGTAAAAACAACAGCAGGAAGAGTGGTTAAGGTTACAGTTTATGCTGATGATATAACAATTTTAATTAATATACACTTTTAATTAAAGGTGATAATGGAACATTTCAAGAAATATAAAGAAATATCTGGAGCTAAACTGAATCAAAACAAAAGAGAAGACCCAAAGCAAAGAAGAGGTGAAAGTATTAGGCTTAACAATTACAAACAGAAAGTGTGCTGAACACAACTGGGGAGAGAAATAATATTAAATAAAAACTGGAAATAGCTCATTAATCAAGAATTTAATATTTTTGTATTCAAATGTATGATTGTAAAACACATGATGTACTTGTGAATAAGCTTTTTATAAAACGTTATTTGAAATCTTGCAATAAATTTAAGAAGGAAAAAAAAAAAAAAAAAACCCGCAAGACCGGCAGCAAAGCATTTAATTGTAATCACACATTAAAACACAGAAGCACTGATGGAATACATACGTAAAAAAAAGAATAATGGCGCGCGTGCGTGTGTGTGTGTGTGTGTGTGTGTGTGTGTGTGTGTGTGTGTCACTCTCACGCAAAAAGGAGATTTGCACGTTGTATGAAAAAGGGGGTGGCTCTTAAAAGAGCCTTTGTGTTGATAAAGACGGCGGTAAGGCGCTTTACTTGGAGCTGGTGTACTTGGTGACGGCCTTTGTGCCCTCAGACACGGCGTGCTTGGCCAACTCTCCGGGAAGCAACAGACGCACGGCAGTCTGGATCTCCCTAGAGGTGATGGTGGAGCGCTTGTTGTAGTGAGCCAGACGAGAAGACTCACCGGCGATGCGCTCAAAAATGTCGTTGACGAACGAGTTCATGATGCCCATGGCCTTAGAGGAGATGCCGGTATCAGGGTGCACCTGCTTCAGGACTTTGTACACGTAGATGGCGTAACTCTCCTTCCTGGTCTTTCTGCGCTTCTTGCCGCCTTTAGCCGCAGTCTTGGTCACGGCTTTCTTGGATCCCTTCTTGGGCGCGGTCTTAGCTGGTTCAGGCATGCTGTTGTTGTTCGAGTGAACTGCGAGAGATTGAGTAACACCCACCTAGCCGCTGGTCTATTTACAGTCTGACATTGTAATTAGGCGCAAGAGAACAAACGTGTGTTATTGGTCATAATCCCAAAGCTCCTGACGCGGAGCGCCTCCTCCCGCTCCTCCTACACACTTACTCCTCCCCACTGTCCCCTCTATGCTTTCTTCTCCTCCCGCCGGTTTACACTCAACTTTGTGCTTTATGACAAAAGAAAAGGGGGAAAAAATCTTGTTTCTACCACCAAACTTTACACGCGTTTCTCACACACACTATGAAAGAAAAAGAGTAAAATCAAGACGCATCAATTGACTTGTGTAATACTGTGCTTAATAGCGTCTATTATTAAAAAAAACGGCTTTTGATGTCATTTGCATCATACACAGACGCGATGAAAAAAGAGAAATAGAGAGGTATATCAAATAAATTAACTTACATAATATTGCACTAAAGAGTAGCTGTTATCTAAATATATATCGGATATTGCTTTATAAGGCTTTTTGACGTCATTTGCGTCTTTCCCCCAAAACACGCACACAGTAAAGAAGGAAAATCTCTTTGTGGATATTTGGGTGGCTCTTAAAAGAGCCGTTGTGTTGACGTGGTTCGGTGTTGAACGTTTATCCGCCGAAGCCGTACAGAGTGCGTCCCTGGCGTTTCAGGGCGTACACCACATCCATGGCGGTGACGGTCTTTCTTTTGGCGTGCTCGGTGTAGGTGACGGCGTCGCGGATGACGTTCTCCAAGAAGACTTTGAGCACACCGCGAGTCTCTTCGTAAATCAGGCCGGAAATACGCTTAACACCGCCACGGCGAGCCAGACGGCGAATAGCCGGCTTGGTGATTCCCTGGATGTTATCGCGAAGAACCTTACGATGACGCTTTGCGCCCCCTTTGCCGAGTCCCTTACCGCCTTTACCTCTACCAGACATGATGCTGCTCTCTCGAAGTGAAGCCGCTCAATAAAATACACCAGAGCGAGGCCGAATATTTATCCGCCTTCTCCTGGACCCAGTTGAGAACAGGCGCGGAGGCGGGTCTAAGACCAGCGCTCACACAATAGAACCCATTCATAAACAAAGAGAAAGCCACAGCTTTTAACTTACTAGTGTATTTTTCTGCTGCAACCTCTCTGTACACACAATGATTATTCTTCTTCTTATTATTATTATTCTTCTTCTTATTATTGTTGTTGTTATAAGTCTTAGTAGTAGTAGTAGTAGTAGTAGAATTTAACCCAAGTTATACAAAGTGAGTATTTCAATAAAAATATACAGACCAACACCCAGCAATGTATTGAGGTTAGTAACAGCACTATGTGGTTGTACAACATTAACCTGCACTGTTTAGATGTAAAACATCCATTTGAGCACATCTGTGGCTAGAGAACTGTATTCTATACTCCTAGGTCCACTACTAGGAGGCCCGGTGTTCCCAGTTCTTCTGGGTACATTATAAACCGAGCCCATGTTTAACCCTGATAGTAGATTACAAGCAACACAGAAAGGAATGTAAAGACAACATTCAGGAGGCATTTTATCAGCTGTAAAACGCAAAATATTACAGAATCTATAAGGTTTATAGTCTAAATGAGCTATATTGTCTCCAACACTAATCTCATTCTAAAACTCAGTGTCATTCACAAAGAAAGCTCAATGAAGTCAAAATTCAAATATCAAACGTGGGTCAAAACAAAACGTCACCGTTCTAGTTGAAATATTTAGTCGACACCGTCTAGACACAGGACTCACTGTAAATGTGATCACTTGAACAGCTATGTTAGATTACATGTATAAAAGTAGACTCCGTTTGTTATAGATAAACAAGGCAACAGCTGAACAACAGAGTCTGATACACTGTACACTCTATTGTACTGAAAGCAGAGCAATGAAGTGTGATTCTGATAGTTGTGTGTGACTGCCAGAATCTGGAAACCAACATAAAAATTGGTTATTAATCACTGTGACATGCCGTATTCAAACAAAGGGTTAATCAAGATTCAGAATGTAATTGGACGAATGAATATAATCATAAATAAAATGGTAATTTTTAATATTTTGTTGAAAATCCTTTTCAGGCAATGACTGCCTGAAGTCTGGAGCCCATGGACATCACCAGAGACTGGGTTTCTTCCTTTCTGATGCTTTGCCAGGCCTTAACTGCAGCTGTCTTCAGTCAATGTTTGTTCGTGAGTCTTTCTGCCTTTATTCATTTACTGTTGTCTTCCGTGGACGGCCAGGCCTCTTTTATTTTGCTGAGCTCACCATTGCATTCTATTTTTTCTCAGAATGTACCACTCCTAATGTTCCTGCTAGCTCTCTGATGGATTTGTTTTGTTTATGAAGCCTAATGATGGCCTGTTTGACTTGCATGGAGAGCTCCTTAGAAGGCATGATGTAGGTTCACAGCAACAGATTCCAAGTGCAAATACCACACTTAGAATCAACTCCAGACTTGTCACCTGCTTAATTGATGAAGAAATAATGAAGGAATAGCCTACACTGGTACATGAAACAGCTTTTGATTCAACTGTCCAATTACTTTTGGACCAAATATATATGGACCTAACTGTGTATGAAAATTGTACTCTACTTCTAAAGATTATCAGTCAAGAACTAAATGTATTGTTGCAATTTTGACACTTGGCCAACAACATATAAGATCAAATAGTATTCATAACAGTGCGGTTTTAATTATGTACTTTATTGCTTTTATTTTAGTTTTCTTCTTGTTGTTTTTGTTAGAAGTAGTAGTAGAAGCAATATTCTAAAATGTGCAAATGTAGCACTGGGTAAAGGGGGAAAAAAAAATAATACAATTTACTACTAAAACCACCGCTTCACCTCAGGGGTGTCACCTCAGGCTTGTTCATTAGGAATAAGGCAAGGCAAGGCAAGTTTATTTGTTTAGCACATTTCATACACAGAGGTCATTCAAAGTGCTTTACATAGAAATTAGAAAACAATTTATAAGAAAAAAAAAAAAATATATATATATATATATATATATATATATATATATATATATATGTAAAAATAAGAGACATACGATAAAATCATAATAAAAACAAAGAACAATTAAAGAAAATAAATGTGATTTCAATAAAAACTCAAGTTTAAAATATGTTAAAAAGAATAAAACAGGAGTAAAAGTAATTTGGATTAAAAAGTGCAGTCAGTGTGAAGCAGCACAGTGCTCATTTAGTAAATGCGCAGTTAAACAAATGTGTTTTTAATCTTGATTTAAAAGTGTCTACTGTTGAAGCACATCTGATCTCTTCTGGAAGCTGATTCCAGCTATAGGTGGCATAATAACTAAATGCTGACGCACTTTGTTTTGCGTGAACCCTTGGTATGTTTAACTGACCTGATCCTAATGATCTGAGTAGTCTGCTTGGTTTATATTCAGTTAGCATACCTGTAATGTATTTCGGTCCTAAGCCATGAAGTGATTTATAAACGAGTAACAATACTTTAAAATCTATTCTAAATGTAACTGGAAGCCAGTGTAAGGACCTGAGGACTGGAGTGATGTGCTCAGATTTTTTGCTCAGACTAAATACAAACACATTTAAATATGATTCTAATACTAACCTTGAGTTTTTGTTTTATATTAATCTCTATATAACTATGTTGTGTTCATGTTCTGTAAAGCTGCTTTGAGACAACATCCATTGCTAAAAGCACTATACAAATAAAATGTGTATTAATTTATCAATTACTCTTCTTATCCCTAAACACAATATTCCTAACACTCTGTACTCTCTGTCTGTAAATAATTTCTATTAAGCAGATTCATATTTACATACAAGTGATTATATATTTTCCACACACACACACACACACCTTTATACGACAAACTCTGAGCTCACACACACACACACACACAGATATGAAGAAGTGCTCATTTATCAGAGAGAATGTGGTGGCTCTTAAAAGAGCCTTTGTGTACATTAGACAGAATTGAGGTTTAAGCGCGCTCTCCGCGAATACGGCGGGCCAGCTGAATGTCCTTAGGCATGATGGTCACCCTCTTGGCGTGAATGGCGCACAGGTTGGTGTCCTCGAACAGACCGACCAGGTACGCCTCGCTAGCCTCCTGCAAGGCCATGACGGCCGAGCTCTGGAAACGCAAGTCGGTCTTGAAATCCTGAGCGATTTCTCTCACCAGGCGCTGGAAGGGCAGCTTACGGATAAGCAGCTCAGTAGACTTCTGATAACGGCGGATCTCCCTCAGAGCCACGGTGCCGGGCCTGTAACGGTGAGGCTTCTTCACGCCGCCGGTAGCCGGGGCGCTCTTGCGAGCAGCCTTAGTGGCGAGCTGCTTCCTGGGCGCTTTGCCACCAGTGGACTTACGGGCGGTCTGCTTGGTTCTTGCCATGGCGTCGAGCTGTGAACTTCACGGAGAAAAAGCACAATAAACGGCGCTGCTGAACGCTGTCTTTTTAAGCCCTAACGCCGCCCTGTTCTCATTGGGCGGATTGAAAGCACACGTCTGCCATTGGATAGAACGCGTTACGTCACCTGATGACTATTGGACCGTTCTCTGTCACGGACACAGTTCGATACCCAAACCGCCCGCCCCTATTTTTACTGGCGCTCTCAGTAGCACAGCGCTTTTGTTTTCTGTCAGCAACCTACTGTCTCTTTCTGTCATTTAAAGAGCAGGCTTCATTATTTATTATTATCATCATCATCAATTATTATTATTATTATCTGTCATCCATCTTTAAACAAGACCAGTTATTATTAATGGTAGATTTTACACTTATTTTAACACTTATTTGGGGAATTGTCTTTATAATGTTCACGCTCACAGCATTAATAAAAACCAGGATGAAATTGCACTTTTCCAGTAAAAGTGGGTGGCTCTTAAAAGAGCCTTTTTGGGGGGTGAGAAACGCAGCGCTGAGCGAGTTTACTTGGTCTTGACGGCCTTCTCGGTCTTCTTGGGCAGCAGCACGGCCTGAATGTTGGGCAGTACACCTCCCTGAGCGATGGTCACGCCTCCGAGCAGTTTGTTCAGCTCCTCGTCGTTACGCACAGCGAGCTGCAGATGGCGGGGAATGATACGGGTCTTCTTGTTGTCACGGGCGGCGTTGCCAGCCAACTCGAGGATCTCAGCGGTCAGATACTCGAGCACGGCGGCCAAGTAAACCGGAGCGCCGGCACCGACGCGCTCGGCGTAATTACCTTTACGCAGAAGCCTGTGCACACGGCCCACGGGGAACTGCAGACCGGCCCTGGATGAGCGAGTCTTGGCCTTAGCCCTAGTTTTACCGCCGGTTTTGCCTCTTCCGCTCATCTTGTAGCTCAGATACGTTCTAAGAACAATACCGAAATAACAGCGCTGTTCTTCTAGCACTCTGTGATATAACCATCACGTCAACTCTCTTATTGGCTAAGATACTTGTGACGGAAGAACCAATCCGAGACACGCCGTAGAATTCCAGGGTCAGTCCATCATTCCATTGTACGCCCCACGCCCCTCCCACTCCCGTGTGTGTGTGCGTGTGTGAGAGAGAGAGAAAATGAATGAAATTAAAATAAAAAAATGACTAAATGCATATCATTGTAGAGAGAAAATATTTTGTAAACTGATTTATGATCAGTATCTTGATTATTCACTGGTTTTATATCTATAAAGCATATATTAGTACAGAAGAGAGTAAAGACAAATGCACATGGATTTAAAATGTAAACTGTCCAATTGTCCCTAGTTGTTCATACGTTTATGTGAAGGTGAATGTACAACTCTGTAGCTGCCTAAACACTCGGTACAGAATCCACTAAAGTCATCATTTTGTTTATCAGAATAGGAAACAGCGCTTTAAGAGAAAATATGGGTGGCTCTGAAAAGAGCCGTTTGAGGAGTAAAAAAAAACATGAGAAACAAGTTTACTTCTTCTTGGGAGCCTTTTTGGCCTTCGCCGCTTTGGGCTTTACAGCCTTTACCTTCTTGGGGGTCGGCGGCTTTTTGGCCCTCTTGGGGCTCTTGGCTGCTTTCTTGGGGGTCGCCGGCTTTTTGGCCTTCTTGGGGCTTTTGGTGGCTTTCTTGACGGCAGCGACGGGCTTCTTCGTCTTCTTGGGAGACTTCTTGGCTGCGGGTTTCTTGGCCGCTACTTTCTTGGGCTTCTTAGCCGCGGCGGGCTTTTTGGCGGCCGCCTTTGTCGCTTTGGGCGCGGCTTTCTTTGCGGGCTTCTTAACTTCGGTCTGCTTCTTGTTCAGCTTGAAAGATCCAGACGCGCCGGTCCCTTTGGTCTGCACCAGAGTGCCTTTAGTAACGAGGCCCTTGACGGCGAGCTTGACGCGAGAGTTGTTCTTCTCCACGTCGTATCCGCCGGCAGCCAAAGCTTTCTTCAGGGCGGCAAGAGACACGCCGCTCCTCTCCTTGGACGAGGAAACCGCCTTGACGATGAGCTCGCCGACGCTAGGGCCTGTTTTCTTGGCCCTCGAAGCTGCCTTCTTCTTGGGCGCTTTGGCCGGCGCGGCGGCGGGAGCGGGAGCGACTTCAGCCATCTCTCTCGGCGCTAATAGTAGAATAAACGAGTGTACCGCTGTACGCTGTGTAACACAGGAACCTTCCTCCTCTCGACCGGGGGGCTGGGCTTAAAAGTAAGCATGAGAACGTTGTAGACTCAACCCGGCCGTGGCTGAATGACTGCGCTTCCGAGACACAGTGACAAGTGTGTTTTCTCACGGCGTTTCTCGGCGAAAATACGACGCCGCAGACAAGATCTCGAGCGTTCAGCAACAGGTTTGTTGAGCAGGGACTTTGGGGCTCGCTACGAGCTCGCGTCGGGTCTCGGGAAAAAGGACAATGTCGGGCAGCGAGCACAAAAGTGTACGGCGCGTCTGGGGCTCGCTCCGGCTTGCGGCGCATTTGGGGCGATGTGGCGTGTAAAAACCAGACAAAAAGAGGCACGGGGCTTGTAAGTCATGTTTACTGAGTTGTGGGAGAACCTTGTGAATGACACTGATGTATTTGTATCGACTGAGTGTTGTGTGTAATAATTATAACGGAGCTCCGTTTGTGCTGCGTAAAGCACATGTATACTACAGACAGACAGACAGTGCGAGTTGTGGGTGTCCATTTGCGTGTGTCTTTGTTTCTGTTTGTTTGTTTCTCTGTTTGTTGTACCTTTGTCATGATCTGGTCTTCCACACTCTGGCCTGGCGCAATCTCTCTATCTGTCTGTCTGTCTGTCTGACTCTGTCTGTGAGATGCCCTTCTCCCTGACAGCTCTCAATAAAACTTCAGCTAGTGATAAAGAAATTAAACACTTTTTTTAATTAATTAATTATTACCTCTTTTTGAGTGATCAATTACATGAAAGTAGTTAAAAAATAATTTACAACATTAAATGAATAAAAAGAATAAACTTTTCACAAATTCCTTATTAATCTTCAAAATGAATTGAATTTTTTTTCAAGAAATCATTTCAAATTTTCACCTTCTAACATTCACATAAAAAAATCAGTAGATCTCAGCTCAGAACGAGCTCTTATACGAAACGTCACTTCAAATGTTTACTCACAGTTTATGTTAAAGTCTGTAATCCACCTGAATTGACAAAGTTCACTGTTTATCAGTTCATTCATATAAATAAATGGACAAAAGAGAGACCCTGATGTAGAACTAAGAGTCCCGGTGCCACCCGCTGTACTATTAGTTAGTTTAGATTAGGGCATGCAGCTAGTTTTTCTTTGCTGTCAATTTATTTAGATAAAAATCTAAATAAAAAAAAAAAAACAGACTACACGAGACTCTGTTTTTAATTCTGTTCATTTCTTTACACTGTCCATGTTCTCCTACCTTTGTGAGTCTAGCTCCCATGTCCCTTTGTGTCCTGAATCCTCATGTTCTGTCTGTAATTTCTTGTCATTTGGATCATTAAAGTAATAAGCTAAAGTAATAAGTAATAGCTGCTTTCCCCCTCCTAAATTTTCATGATTTCCATATATTAATAGATATGACATCATTATATATAATTAATTGTGTATTAATAAATTGTCCACTTTCAGTGAATGATACTAATACAAATTCTACACTCTAAAAAATGATGTGTTGGATTTACTTAAAATATGTATGCACCATTTTTGCATCACACTTTTTAAGTAAACCCAACTTGGAAAAAAATTACTTAAAATTAACAAGAAAACTGTTGTTATATGTACTTACATTTTTGGGTACACTCAACATTGTTTACTTAAAAATATAAGTAACATGGTAGAATCTGCTAAGTAACTGCAAGTTAAGTTAACTTAAAATTTAAGCTCATTTATGTTAAAAAAGATAATTAATTGAGTTGAACCAATGTAAAATTTTAAGTTATTTTAGATCATCAGCTATTGGTCTGCATACTGCACTGCTGCTTGAATGGGTTAAACGCAGAGCACAAATTCCTAGTATGGGTCACCATGTCACTTCACTAAAATAAATTACACATGCAAATTACACAAAATAAAGCATTTCACTTTATTTTTTGAAACAGGCTGCAATACAATGGTGAAGCCTAAAACCACACATCATGAATGTACAACAAATGTGTCAAATTAACAAATTTTGAACAAAAAAACAAACAGGACACTTCCTTGATGCTGCCCCCTTTGCAACACTTTCTTGCTCTGAGCTAGAAAGAGAAAAAAGTTTTATATTTAGTATGAATAGGCAAGACATTGCAGAGTCTTACTAGCATAGACCTTTTCAGTAAAAGATTGTATATACTAATGACGCATCACCTTTTTTTGGCAAAATACTCATATACTGGTAATTTATCAATACTGTTATTTAAAGATATTAATAGATCACGTTTTTGCATAATGTGCTATGCTGAGACCAGTGGATGTCGGAAGCGTGTCACGCCCTTCTGCTCCGCATTTACGCATGCGTAGAAGTTTCTCTTTATTATAAGAAAAGTTAAGTTTCAAGCCAAGGTGGTAATTGAACAAAGAACTGCAAAGCGTTACACGGAGCAGGGCGGGAACAGATTCGTCAGAATTCGCCCTTATCTTAATGCAAACATGCCAACGCGATGCATGGTCATATACCTCTGAAATAAACAAATTAACCACTAGAACATTCATTCGATGGAGGCACACTGCTTTTAGGCGGACAATCGCGTGCACACTCGTTCCTCCTTTCATACAATAACTTACTTGTACAAACTGGACTTTCATAAGTATTCAAGTAACACGTTTCTAATTGTTGAAGCTAAATTCGTAGCAATTCAGAAATTCAATTTAAAAAAGTTTCTTTCTTGACCACAAACGCAAACACAAATAAACGAATGTACGTTAAAACGACAAATCTTACCTCTTTTCAGCGTCTTCGTCTCTTTGCGTTTCAGAAAATATCTTCATCTAACACTACAAACAAGTGTTTATTAATTTCAAAACCTCAAAATCGAATATTTTGCTTAGTTTATTGAAAGTTAAGCTTACCTCTTTCCACCGTCTTCACATGTGCGTCACAAAATGGCTCCAGTTTTTTCCAGATTTGCATATCACGTGGCTCACAGTCAAACTTAAAATATTATGTTATAATTACTTAGTTTTGATGCAATTTTAATACTAGTTGACGTGACTTATGTTTTTTCATTATATTTATGCATACATTTAGGTTCACCTTGTAACTTATATATTTATGTTACAGACACTATATATGCTAAGTAGAGGTTGGAAAGTTAAAATTACTTTGTTATTTGTGTTTAGTTTATTTATTTTTAAAAGTAATGGTTGTTCAGCCAACGAATCGTTTTTTAGAGTGTATGTAATTGAGCATGGTGATTATTCTTGGGAAGGAACAGATTGATCTTTTGTCCTTTACCTGGCCTCTACTCAGGAGCGCTGCTTCTTTAGTGTCTTTTTATATAATAGTGAAGTCCTTTGGGGAGATTTTCTTTTTGTGGTTGTTTTTTTGTTTTTTTTTCACCCTTAAAATTAGCATTAAACATCATAGGGTCTGGTGTTGATTTATATTTAATAAAAATCACATTCAATAACCAATGAACAAATATAATGAATTTACTGACAGTCACTATAACTCTAATGTATAACATTTTTAAATGCTGTCTATGTTCAGTTTAACATTCTTGCTGGGTTTAAGTCTAACGTAAGAAAACATTTTTTAAAAAAATCGAAAATACATGATTTAGTCATAAAAGTCTTATTCTGTCCTTATTCTTATCCTAACATCCCCATGTTTGTTCTGCTGATCCACAGTCACCTGGTATGAAGTTCAGGACTTAAGACTTATATCTTAGGTTTTTTTACACCTGGTCACTTCATGCGTTTCTGTGATCAGATAGCTATCCGATGGTAAAAAGACCAGGTCTAAATGCCCTCCGAAACGGTTTTGAGACGGATATAAATCCGATGGTTCAAGCCACTTCAGGAGGTGGTCTGGGACGCATTTCAGATGAAACTGGACAGGTGTAAATGCATGTGGTTGTTCAAGCCACATACATCAGCGCTATACTCCTCCCAAACAGAGGTATGTCACTCGCAGGTGACTCGCAAGTCGTGCATCGCGCCAGAAACAAACATATTTTCCCACCAGTGCTGGCTCCGATCTTTCATCCAGGTGTCTCATTGGATCTTAAAACGCACTGCTGCTGCCAGCAAAACTGCAGCAAACAGTAAGTGCTGTTTTTTGTAGCAACCGCATACACCAAAACGTGTTCCATTTCAATTACCCCGGAAATGAGATAAAATATATTTGCCTTTTGGGCGGGAGTAAAAAGATCGGATTGATATCCGATTCGCCAAAACACATTTATGTGGCCTAATGTAAATGGAACAGTTTTAACAAATCAGACAGCTATCGGATCAGAGACAACACATGAAGTGACCAGGTGTAAAATGGCCCTTAGACTTTATATCTCAGAACACTGACATTTTCCTTGCGACACACATCCACTAGATGGCGACATCTGACCTCAGTAAGTGAATGTGCTGCATCTGTTACTGCTCTCTTTCAGTAAACTTTCATCCTCAACATTAGTGTGCAGAACATTTCACGTCAACAACGTATGACATTACTGTACAATATTTAATACTTTAAAAGTAAATCTGACTACATCCATGTGATGTTACCAGCACGTTACCAGCATCAGTAAAACTGATATAGATCAACATCTTCACAGAATGTTTATCTAACACAGTTATATCTCTAAACTGCCCCAATAGTATAAAACCATTCTAATACTTAGTTAACAGTGTTAAAAATTAATGCATCTTTTGTTATACTTTAATGTTTTAGTTGTCATCAAAATGTATACAGTGTTGAAGTTACACACCATAGTAGTCAGAGCACTGCAACATTTTTATTAAATAATTTCAGTCCATCCATTCATCATCCATCAATTTTCCAAAATGCCTTAACCTCTGTAAAGTCACAGGAGGATAGGAGCCTATCCCAGCATCTCAGGCCACAGGCAGGGTACCCCTTGTACAACCTGAGCATTCTCACACACACACACACACACACACACACACACACACACACACACACACACACTAAGCTAGACATCAGCAATTCAAGAATGTAAAATTAACAGTGAATAATAATGTTCAGTTTACGTGTATAGCATCAGAAGATATGGAATAATAACTTAAATAAAATAAAACACAAGAGATTATTCACATTATTCACAAAAAGACATCATTGCTATAATTTTGTGTAACTATACAGATAATCTATTGTACCTAGGGTAATATAATATCCAAGCTCATACTGAGCTGGATTTAATGGATGTCTGTATAAAATTGTGATAATGATGTGGCCAAACAAAGAAAGCAAAAAACACAGTGTAAAATGTATACACCGCATGTGAAAATCATTTTAGGATATTTTCAAATATTCTGAATATGATCTTCAGTCAAACCCAATATATGACCAGACCAAGGACATTCATTTTCTGAATTTGTCACATCTGAGGGGAACTTTTTGGTGGACCCAGAGTTTTAGTGATACAGTGTAAAGAAACCGAGTGAAATGGAACTGAGTGAATAGGTTTAGTCAAGTTAAAATGAAACATAATTATAATAGTGATAAAGAGCATGTCAAACCATGTAGACATTGTGCTTCTCCAGAATTGTGATTAAAAAGAAAAAAAAAATCACAATGGTTACATATAGTTGAAGGTTACTATTCTTCTTCTTCTTCTTCTTCTTCTTCTTCTTCTTCTTCTTCTTCTTATTATTATTATTATTATTATTATTATTATTATTGTTATTGTTGTTGTTATTATTAGTAGTATTATTTATTATTTTTTTATTATATTATTATTATTTATTTTGTTGTTGTTTGTTTAACCCAGTGCTACATTTGCACATTTTAGAATATTGCTTCTACTACTATCAACAACAACAACAACAACAACAACAACAACAACAACAAGAAAACTAATATAAAAGCAATAAATGACATAATTAAAACTTACTGTTATGAATACTATTTGATCTTATATGTTGTTTGCCAAATTTCAAAATTGCAACAATACATTTAGTTCTTGACTGATAATCTTTAGAAGTAGAGTACAGTTTTCATATACAGTTAGGTCCATATATATTTGGACACATGCACATTTTTTTTTCCTTTTTTTTTTTTTAGGGCCTTTTTACACCCGGTCACTATATGTGTTTTCTCTGATCCGATAGCTATCTGATTTGTTAAAACTGTTCCATTTACATTAGGCCATATAAATGCGCCTTGGCGAATCGGATATCAACCCGATATTTCCACTCCCGCCCAATATGCAAATATATTTTACCTCATTTCCAGGGTAATTGACATGTCACACGCTTTGGTGTATGCGGTTGCTACAAAAAACAGCATTTACTGTTTGCTGCATTTTCGCTGGTGGCAGCAGTGCGTTTTAAGACCAAACGAGACACCTGGGTGAAAGATCAGAGCCAGCGCTGGTGGGAAAACACCACACGGAACCAGAAACAAAGAGTCCACCCACGGAAAACGTGAAGGAGTGCCCACTCCCTCCACCCTCCCCGCCGATCGCGGATCGCACACGTCAGAGGGATAAGCAGAAGGAGAATGCTGATCCTGGACCAATTGAAGAAAAGGCTTCGACTTCAGAGGTCAAAGAGCAAATTCAGAGTTTGATTACAATGCCCATGGTGGAAGTAGCTGGACCAGATGGAGACCCCATGCTAGTACACCGTCCCTGGACACTAAAGGACATTGAACATGCCCATGAGCACCTCCCTGACCCAAGAGAAGGCGGGGGACAAAAGTTCTGTGTGGAGTTGGAACGTTTTTGCAAGGAATTTCGTCCCACCTCACTTGAACTGAGGCGCCTGCTGGGAAGAAAACTAGCAGCTGACATAATGCAAATCAAGTATGTATGGCCGGATGAGAATCTGTGCATGAGGCATCCAGATCATGCAAACTCGAGGAATGCGGCGTACTCTAATTTCATAATGGAATTACGTGAAGCTTTCCCAGCGAAGATGGAAACAAGATTGCAAACAAGAGGACGGTCGAAAACGTTGCGCAATATCTCCATCGCCTCATTGACATACACAATGCGCACAGCGGCCTCACTCCCCACCTGATATGAGTGAGGGGGCAGTGACAGCATACGAGGAGCACTTGAGAAACAGCTTCATGAATGGACTGATTCCAGAAATAACTGACAAGGTGAAAAACCTATGCATAACATGGGACACTGGAAAACTGAGCCTCATCGAACGACATGCTCTACATGCGGAGAAACTGTTTGCACAACACAATTAGGAGCAGGAAAAGAAGAAAGAAGCACAAACACACAGAGTCCAGCTGACAATGATGCAAGCTGTGGCGGGGTCTCGAACACATCAAGGAAGAGGGAGATATCGAGGAAGAGGCAGAGGCAGAGGCCGAAGAGGGAGAACGGGAGACAGTGGATGTTTTATTTGAATGTAATTATGTTGAATGTTGAATGCAAGGGAATGTCCTAAGAAACGCGACGAAGAAACTGCATGACAATCAGCATCTCAGGTCGGGGTTGAGGAGGTCAGTCCTGAAGGGATGGGTGAGTCAAAATCTTTGATGCTTTGCAATGAAGAAACGCTTCAGCTAACTTCTGATTCTGACTTAAATGTTTTGAGAAAAAAAAAAAAAAAAAAAAAAAAGTTTTGAATGCGATTTTCTTGAGAAGAAACATACTCCACAAGGCACACATGCAAAGTACAGTTTAGATGCCTATAAGCACATGCCAGTGCACACATTAAATGTAAAAGGGACAGACATTGTGTTTTTAGTAGCTTCTGGTGCAGGAAACTCTGTGATCAAAGTACATGAGTTGAGTGAGAGGCCAAAAATGAGTGGGAGATCCCTGAATTCAGTTGGAGCATCTGGGATTATCGTGAAAGAAAAATTTACAGCACCCTTAAGGTGTGTTGGGGTTAACCAACAGCCATTCACATTTTCTTTTCTGCTATCTGAATGCTGCCCTATTAATCTGATGGGCAGGGATTTGATTTGCAAATTGGGAATAAACCTAATTAGCAACCAAAATGGATTGAAAGTGTGTACAAGTCAAACAGGTGAATTTCAGGGCATTAAGTGGGACCCCAGACTTCTGTTGTATGTGTATGAGTGGGAACTCAGCACCTCTGCTGTGAATTCAGTGAATCAAGCACTCACAGATAAGGCCTGTGATATTACTAACCCTACTCGCACACAATACATGGACACACATGATCTGCACTGCACAGCACACACACACATAGGGCCAGATGTAGGTTATGAACAAGAGTGGTCTGAAAAACAAAAAGAAGCTGAGGAGTTGTTGTTGAAGAATTTGTATTGGGACAATCACAGATGTACTGCAGAAGTGAGTCTGTCTAAAATACATGTAAAGCCGGGGAAGGCCCATCCGTTCACTATAGAGAATTCCCACCCACATGTGTCTCTAGCTAAAGGTGAAACAGAGAAGTGGGAAGATTTAGGAAAATGGACATTAAAGTGTGTTGAAGCTGGTGATTGGAAGCCCAGTACAGATCCCACAGTGTTGTACAGTGAGAAAACTAAAGACTATTGCATGCCCTTGAACTGGATGGCTTTTGTTGACAGAACAGTTGAGATAATGCCACAGGCAGACACAGATGTACTGAAAACAATGTGGCAGATGACACACATTTCTGGGGAAGACCCCCGATTACAAGCAGTTCCCAGAGAACTTTGGGCAACAGGGAAATATGATGTATGTCTAATCAAAAATTGTGCACCGGTGCAGATAACACCTAAATCAGATTACAGACCTTGCAAAACACAGTACCCCTTAAAGCCAGAGGCCATTAAGGGTATCACACCGGTATTTAATTCACTGCGGGAGGCTGGTGTGATTGTGCCATGTGAAACCTCTCCAGTAAGAACACCTATCTTCCCTGTGAAAAAAATTAGGCCTCTGGGAGAACCAGAGGAGTGGCGCTTTGTCCAAGATAGTAGTGAATGATGCAGTAATTTCAAGAGCTCCAAATGTGCCAAACCCTTACACAATCTTGTCTCAGATTCCACCAGACAGCAAGTGGTTTTCTGTAGTAGACATAGCTAATGCTTTTTTCAGTGTACCAGTTCATCCAGACAGCCAGTTTTGGTTTGCATTTTCCTTCAATGGAAAACCGTACACTTTTACCAGATTGTGTCAGGGGTATTGTGAATCTCCTTCTATCTACAACGAAGCGCTTAAGAACAGTCTAGAATCTCTGACTCTGACCCCAGGGTCAGCAATTCTTCAATACATGGACGACTGCATGATTGCAGCGCCATCCAAAGACCAATGTGAAAAAGACACTGTTGCGTTGCTTTGTCATTTAGCAAAGGAAGGTCACAAGGTGAGCTTATCAAAGCTGCAGTTTGTACAACAACAAGTAAAATTCTTGGGACATCTGATATCAGATGACAGGCAGAGACGCAATGCGAGTCGCATTCTACCAAGCAAGCACCACGTCTGAACGAACCCACGTTTACCAGAACTCTACTGGTTAGTAAGTACGTATTATTAACGTTACAACCCGAAGTAAAAAGCTGAAGAAACCCTAAACGTTAACGGAAAAGACCCGCGAACCCGAGTGACTGAGGGAGAGACAGAGAGCTGTTCTGTATGTGACTGTGAGTGAGCAGAGCGAGACACAGCAAGACAATACATCTGTATGTGTGTAGGGGAGGGGCGCTGTGACTAGCCTATCACTGTAGGGGAGGGGCGCTGTGACTAGCCTATCACAGAACGCTGACACAATCAGCTACCCAATGATGATTTTCATTCAATCCGAGCACAGATATTGACTCGTATTACTCGTATAATACTCGTACTCGGCAGAAGTGCTTTATCCGTACCGGATACTCGTTTCAGCCGAGTATCCGGCTCATCTCTAATTTTTAGGCATGTGTTCTTATTGCAGGACCTTCATACCCAACTATGCAGTACTCGAAGCGCCCTTGAGCACAATTGTTCATGGGAAAGGCCTACAGGCCCACAGTGCACTGATTTGGACACCAGAGGCAGAAAAAGCCTTTGTAGATTTAAAAATGGCTCTACAAACCACCCCAACATTAGGGATTCCAGACCCAGATAAGCCATTTGTGCAAACAGTGGATGAGAAAAATGGATGTATGACATCAGTGTTACTACAAAATCATGGGGGGAAATTAAGACCAGTAGCCTATTTCTCAGCTAAATTGGCTCCAGTAGTGGCAGGCCTGCCTATGTGTTTAAGAGCAATAGCAGCAACTGAAAAAGCAGTCAATGCTTCTAGGGATATTGTGGGGTACAGTGATCTAACTCTTTTAGTACCACATGCAGTGTCACTTCTCCTGGAACAGAAAACAGCACATATGTCTGCAGCACGGTGGCTGAGATATCACACTATTTTGCTTGACATGCCAAATGTAAAAGTAAAACACTGTACTATACTAAACCCTGTGACTCTTCTCCCTACAGAAGCAGATGGAGAACCACACAATTGTGTTGCAGTTGTAAATGACATTTGCAGTCCTAGGTCTGATTTGCAGGAGACGCCGTTGCAGAATCCAGATCTTGAGCTTTTTGTGGATGGATCAGCCTTCAGAGATCAGAAAACAGGCCGCAACTGCGTGGGGTATGCAGTAGTTACACAACACGAAATACTTAAAGCAGAACCATTACCAGAGCATCTCTCTGCACAGGCAGCCTAGTTGGTTGCTTTAACAGCAGCTTGCAAGTTGGCAAAAGACAAGACTGTCACTATTTATACTGACAGTAGGTAAGCATTTGGAGTGGTTCATGATTTTGGTACTTTGTGGAAACATAGAGGTTTCCTGACTTCATTTGGGAAAGCGATCACGCACAATGGCCTGATTTCTGAGCTCCTGGATGCAATCCTACTTCCAAAATCCATTGCTGTATGTAAGTGTGAAGCACACACTGGGAGAACTGATCCTATTTCACAGGGTATTTCACAGGGAAAATTTCTGTGAATGCTGAAACTTTGTGTATGTTGAAAATATGTACTCCCACAGCTGATCTCAAAGATCTTCAGTCACAATCTACAGTTGAAGAGAGAGCCACTTGGAGGAAAACAGGAGGTGTGGTAAGAGATGGGGTTTGGTACGGCCCAGATGACAAACCATTCCTGCCAAAGAAACTGTTTCCATTCTATGTTAAATTGGCACATGGGCAAGACCATGCATCAAAAGGGGGGATGTGTAACAGTGTCTCTAGATACTGGCACACTAAGGGCTTTGCAAACTATTCTCAGAACTTTTGTGAAAAGTGTATAGTGTGTGCAACAAACAATACTGGCCGAGGCGTTAAAGTCTCCCAAAGCACCCATCCTCTGCCACAGCGACCATTTGAACACCTACAGATGGACTTCATTGAACTGACACCCAGCAAAGGGAAAAAATACTGTCTGGTGATAGTGGATATCTTCTCTAAGTGGGTGGAAGCTTTCCCCACTTCCAAACAGGATGCAAGTGCGGTAGCTAAAGCACTCCTGTCTGAAATTATCCCTCGTTGGGGAATCCCTGACAAAATCAGTAGTGACAATGGAACTCCCTTTGTAAACCAAGCACTTTGACGGGTGGGAGAGTACGTAGGTATAGATCTCAGACAACACTGTGCATACCACCCTGCCAGCGGAGGGGCAGTAGAGCGAGAAAATGGAACAATGAAGAACAAATTGGCCAAATGCTGTGATGAAACAGGCCTATCATGGGTAAATGCCCTCCCAATCGTGTTATTATACATGAGAACAAGAACCAGGGGGAGAGTGAATTTAAGCCCGTTTGAGATACTGTTTGGCAGAACCCAAAATACAGAAATTGAGCCTAGACACACACCCAGATTAACCACGAGCCAGTGTGAAGATGAAATGCTGTGTTATTGTGAAAACTTCCTCTATTTTGTCTCAAATCCATAAACAGGTGAAGGAAGCACTGCCCAAGGTGATGCAAACAGATCTACACAATCTGAAACCAGGTGACTGGGTGGTGGTGAAAGATGAATACGGACAGTAGAGACTTTTGACTTGTAGAAAAGTTACAATGAGATTGATGTTTAATGCTTTGCCTTTAACTGCATTTCTGCTTGGGTTCTGTCCCCACAAAAACAGTGTATTGTCCACTGAAGTTCATGTATTTTATGACGTGTTCATGAAAACCTTACAAGGGAAATGATATGCTTATGTGAGATTATACATGATTAAACTTAGCCTAAGCCATATGAGAATATATTCATAACTGATTAAGTGATACTGATTAAGCAAATGATTAATAATACTGTGGATCAAGTAGTTGATTATTAGTAATAGCATATATTATTTAGAGTGTAGATTTGGTTACAGATTAATGATTATTGAAATTTTGTGTATTGTCCCAGGGACAAAAGGGAGGAATTGTGGTGGAAATTTCTAATCTTAAAATGTTCATAAGGCTTTGTCCTTTGCTTATACCCTGTGTGCGTCATGACCAGAGACTGACATTGTCATCAGCAGGTTTTGGTAAGATTATGACAAGGGCAGTAGGGACTGGGGACGAGTTGTCCATAAACAATGTCCAATAGATCCTCTAGAAGACCTTGGCCTGGTCAGATTAGCTTGGTCAGGAGATGCATGAGGTAATTTTGAGCCAATGATTGATGATGTTTTGCTTTTACATATCTTCTGTTCTCTTGAGTTCTGTTTATAAAACCTTGATGTAATCAATGATCTTGGCCCTTCATCCCTCATGCTACATGTGGAGTGTTGGGTCCTGCCGCACAGCTGAGCACAATAAATTGTGTAACCTTTTTACTCTTGCTCGTGTCTACCAGTGTTATACTTTATTCTTTAAATCTCTCTAACCTCGGAACTTCCACAACATACTGTACTTCTCTCAGGTTCTCTAAGTAATGTCTGTGGTGTTTCTGCTCTATTCGTTTGTGTTTTATTCCATAAAATAATAAACCAGATTATTTAATAGTATAAAACTTTCTGGGTTTTTTTTCTTCTTCTTTTTTCAGTTTTACAGTAGATACAATATTTGTCTCTTTGATGGATCTTTACTGTGAGATGAATTGTCCATGATGGAGAGCAGGAATGTTGAATCAACACAATGGGATAATCTTCAGTGTTACAGCAGCATGTGATAGCAACACAAACTTTAAGGAGTAGATGGAGTTTTAACAGTATATATTAATAACTGCATATCAAGATGCAGGCCAAACTGAAACCATAGCTGCCTCGAGATGTCCACTCACTGTGAACAATCCATAATGATGCTTTAAGATATAAAGACACTGCATCTTACAGACTGGCCAGAAACATCCAGTTATCAGGTAAGCATGAAACATGAGTTATCAGGTAAGCTAAGACACTGTATGGACTGAAGCTGAAACAGATTAACATCCATTACACAGACAACAAAGACTCACCATTTTGTGGTGAGGTTTTCAGGACATTATAGAATACAAGCCCCCTCCAGAGTCTACAACCTCTCCATCAATGATGACAAGCAATAGAATGTAATCAAAACCATAGATGGTAATAAACTTCAGGAAGGCCAACACCCACAGATAATTTATGGTAGTATTAATAGGGTCAGCAGCATTAAGTTCCTGTATGTATACCTGGTGGATGACCCATGGCTATTGTCAAGAAGTAAGAGCTGTGTGTCTTTTGCTTTATATTTTGAGCAGTACAATGTATCTATTATTTTTTATTTGTTTAGATATAAAGGGGGGCACGGTGGCTTAGTAGTTAGCACGTTCGCCTCACACCTCCAGGGTTGGTGGTTTGATTCCCACCTCCGCCTTGTGTGTGTGGAGTTTGCATGTTCTCCCCGTGCCTCGGGGGTTTCCTCCGGGTACTCCGGTTTCCTCCCCCGGTCCAAAGACATGCATGGTAGGTTGATTGGCATCTCTGGAAAATTGTCCGTAGTGTGTGATTGCGTGAGTGAATGAGAGTGTGTGTGTGCCCTGCGAAGGGTTGGCACTACGTCCAGGGTGTATCCTTGATGCCCTATGACGCCTGAAATAAGCACAGGCTCCCCGTGACCCGAGGTAGTTCGGATAAGTGGTAGAAAATTAATGAATGAATGTTTAAATATATTATAATTATTTTATTTTGAACATAATCTATATTTGGGAAATGTTTTTTGTTTGCTTGAAAGGCATTCATGTGATAATAGTCTAGTTGTGATATAATCTAAAGTGTGAGCCTGCCTGAGAAAACCAAGCTAAGGTCATTTTTTGGCCGTTTAGGTTTTTTTAGGGCTCTGTAAACAATAGATTTATTCGACAATAAAGAGTTTTAAAATGTATTTAAAATAGTGTGTTCATCTTGTCAGAAGTTGAGCTACAAAACAGATAAGATGTTCCTGAAATGTTGGTGATAACACAAAAAATATCTGCTCTGAATTAAGAAGTCACAATATCTGCCTTGCCTTCACTGACCCTATTGTTGTTATTGTGATTTAATATTATGGTCTGTTTATATTTTCATATGACAGGAAATAGGTTCCTGAAACGAATGATATAAGAATCTTCAGGTGTTTCTGTGTCTAAAATGAATACAGAGACAATCAAAGTCAATGTATACAAGCCAAGTTCATGTATATTTGTGCAGAAATATAAAGTGTAGTGTCTATAAAATCACTAATTTCAGTATTTTTCATGTTATAAATAAAAGTTTTAGTATTATATACAGATAGTTTAGTTTTTATTCTATCATTTACAGTAATAATCACTAATTGCATATTTATGTCATTTTTATGGTCATGAATTCTTTGAAGCTCTAAATTAGATCACGTGACTTTAGCCAGGGTTTCACAGGTGGGGTCACAAATGATTCTCTGGCATTATACTAAATGTGTTACCTGAATAAAATGCTGGAAGCAAAACTGAAAGAGACATTTGTCAATAAAGCTGTCAACAAAGTGTCCATCTTCTTTAAGTTGTTCAAAATGATCCATCCAAATCTGTATGCACTGGCTTCTGGCTATGTAGTGTGCCTCCACAGTAAAATCAGGATCTCTCTATTTGTGTTAGCACAATGAAATTAATACTCTATAATGTTATCCATGACCATACAGCAAGATCTAAAATCGAAAGATTAAAGGTCAAGATCGAATATCAGTAAGTGGAAGAAATGATGTCAGAATGATAAAATATATGGTGCATTATATTATGAAGCAATAGGATAGAATCACAAGAATTGCAAAGAAAAAAGACTGAATTATGAGATGTAAAGTCAGAATTATCTTTTATTATTATTATTATTATTATTATTATTATTATTATTATTATTATTATTATTATTATTATCATTACTATTATTAATATTATATTATATATATTTTTAAACGAGGCAGAAACAAGCTTCCATAGAAATTTTACAATAAAGGAAAACTTTAGGTTTTAAAGATTAAAGATTTTAAAAATATATTTCTTCTTTTTCTATTTTAATGGTGAACATTTTGTCTGTAACAGAGTGGTACAAAAAAGCTCCCTTTTCCTGAATAAAAAGAATAATATGAATAAGGATTTTGTGTCTGAGGTGGGAAAATATGGTAATCTGGGTGGAGTAACATATCTTTAAGTTTGCTCTTAATAAAGATTTTGAAGATTACAAAGTGAAAATGTCACGTTTTGTAGAATGACACGTGAATTTTGTAACCTGGAAGTATGTAAACGTGACACTTCAGTATAAAAGGAGGATAAATGTTCAGACAGTTACAGAAGAATATGTGTTTAACAGATTAGACACATTACTTAATGTCATAACATCGTTTTACCAGCAGATGGCGGAAAGGATTGGTGTTGTTTTTTTATGTACAATTTCTTTTACAGTTAGTGACATGTATTTATGATTACTGTGTTCACATTTACAAACCTCTTCACACAGTTAGAACAACAACAGTCTATGTGACTGAATCTCCTTTCACTGCTTTGTATTATGGAAAAGCATTAAATAAACTCAGCTTTCCAACTTCATGAATTCTTCTACTGTTCATCAAAACTTCAACAAATCTGTGTATCTACAGAACATTTTTCACCTTTACATACTGTTTTATAAACTAATCAATATACTGTAATTAAAAAAGGCCAAACAAATTATCTTTATTATAATAAAATATATTTATTCAAAGTTTTAATAAAATAAATAAACCAACAGACTAAAAATAATGTAATTAATAAAGTATATTAAGTGTATTATAAATGTATTAATTATATATAAAGATAAACATGCAACTGAAGTAAATGAATGTATTAAAGTGTGTTAAAAATAATAATAATAATAATAATAATAATAATAATAATAATAATAATAATAATAATAATAATAATAATAATAAATATAGCTGCAAGCAGCGATACCGGGGTCAAGCTGATCAGATGCGCTCAGAACATGTCGCTGATGAACCATACCAAGTTTCGTAGCGATATGGCATTGTATTGGTAAAATACTGAACTTAACATGAAAATTCAAAATGTGTGTGTGTAAGTGTGTGTAGGTGTGAGTGTGTGTGTAAGTGTGAGTGTGTGTTAGTGTGTGTGTAAGTGTGTGAGTGTGTGTGTAAGTGTGAGTGTGTGTGTAAGTGTGAGTGTGAGTAAGTGTGCGAGTGTGAGTGTGTAAGTGTGAGTGTGTGCGAGTAAGTGTGAGTGAGTGTGTGTATGTGAGTGTGCGAGTGAGTATGTGAGTGTGCGAGTGTGAGTAAGTGTGCGAGTGTGAATGTGTGTGTGTGTGTGTGTAAATGTGTGTGTGTGTGTTCCACGTATGTGAAAACATACTTGGCAATAAAGTGTGCGTGTGAGTGTGTCTGTGTGAGTGTGAGTGTGAGTGTGCATGTGTGTGTGTCTGTGTGTCCGTGAGTGTGTCTGTGTGTGTGTGTGTGTGTGTGTGTGTGTGTAAATGTGTGTGTATGTGAGTATGTGTGTGAGTATGTGAGTGTGCGAGTGAATATGTGAGTGTGCGAGTGTGGAAACTTGGTATGTTTCATCAGCGACATGTTCTGAGCGCATCTGATCGGCTTGACCCCGTGTGTGTGTGTGTGTGTGTGTGTGTGTGTCTGTGTGTGTGTGAGTGTGTGTGAGTGTGTGAGTGTGAGTGTGTGAGTGTGAGTGTGTATGTGTGTCAATGTGTGTGTCAGTGTGTGTGTGTGTGTTCCTCGTATGTGAAAACATACTTGACAATAAAGTGTGTGTGTGTGTGTGTGTGTGTGAGTGTGTGTGTGTGAGAGAGTGTGTGTGTGTGTGTGTGTGTGAGAGTGTGTGTGTGTGAGAGAGTGTGTGTGTGTGTAAATGTGTGTGTATGTGAGTGTGTGTGTGAGTATGTGAGTGTGCGAGTGTGTGTGTAAATGTGTGTGTAAGTGTGTGTTCCTCGTCTGTGTGAGTGTGTGTGTCTGTGTGTGTGTGTGAGTGTCTGTGTGTGTGTGTGAGAGGGTGTGTCTGAGTGTGTGTGTGAGTGTCTGTGTGTGTGTGTGTGTGTGTGTGTGAGTGTCTGTGTGTGTGTAAATGTGTGTGTGTGAGTGTGTGTGTGAGTATGTGAGTGTGCGAGTGTGTGTGTAAATGTGTGTGTAAGTGTGTGTTCCTCGTCTGTGTGAGTGTGTGTGTCTGTGTGAGTGTGAGTGTCTGTGTGTGTGTGTGTGTGTGTGTGTGTGTGTGTGTGTGTGTGTGAGTGTCTGTGTGTGTGTGTGAGAGGGTGTGTGTGTGTGTGTCTGAGAGTGTGTGTGAGTGTCTGTGTGTGTGTGTGTGTGTGTGAGTGTCTGTGTGTGTGTGTGTGAGAGGGTGTGTGTGTGTGTGAGTGTGAGTGTGTGTGTGTGTGTGAGTGCGTGTGTGTGTGTCTGTGTGAGTGTGTGTGTGAGTGTGTGTGAGTGTGAGTGTCTGTGTGTGTCTGTGTGTGTTTGTCTGTGTGTGTGTGAGAGTGTGTGTGTGTGAGTATGTGAGTGTGCGAGTGTGAGTATGTTTTCGATTGTGTGTAAGTGTGTGTAAATGTGTGTGTAAGTGTATGTGTGTGTCTGTGTGTGTGTGAGTGTGTCTGTGTGAGTGTGTGTGTGTGTGTGAGTGCGTGTGTGTGTGTCTGTGTGAGTGTCTGTGTGAGTGTGTGTGTGAGTGTGTGTGAGTGTGAGTGTCTGTGTGTGTCTGTGTGTGTTTGTCTGTGTGTGTGAGAGTGTGTGTGTGTGAGTATGTGAGTGTGCGAGTGTGAGTATGTTTTCGATTGTGTGTAATTGTGTGTGTAAATGTGTGTGTAAGTGTATGTGTGTGTGAGTGTGTGTGTCTGTGTCTGTGTCTGTGTGAGTGTGTGTGAGAGTGTGTGTGAGAGTGTGTGTGAGAGAGTGTGTGTGTGTAAATGTGTGTGTATGTGAGTGTGTGTGAGTATGTGAGTGTGCGAGTGTGTGTGTAAGTGTGTGTGTTCCTTGTCTGTGAGAGTGTGTGTGTCTGTGTGAGTGTGAGTGTCTGTGTGTGTGTGTATGTGTGTCTGTGTGTGTGTGTGAGTGTGTGTGTGAGTGTCTGTGTGTGTCTGTGTGTCTGTGTGTGTGTGAGTGTGTGTGTGAGTGTGAGTGTGAGTGCGTGTGTGAGTGTGTCTGTGTGAGTGTGTGTGTGAGTGTCTGTGTGCGTCTGTGTGTCTGTGTGTCTGTGTGTGTGAGAGAGAGTGTGTGTGTGTGAGTATGTGAGTGTGCGAGTGTGAGTAAGTGTGTGTGTGTGTAAATGTGTGTGTAAATGTGTTTGTAGTTTGTGTTTGTCCCTCATAAAGACCTTTCTGAATCTGGTTCTGATTCTGATTTTGCAAGAATTTTGCCTAAACATACTTGGCAATAAAGACCTTTGTGATTCTGATTCTGATTCTGATGTTGCAAGAATTTTGCCTTTAGGCATTACGATTCAACATAAAATTGGGTTTTTGGACTGTTGGTGTTGCTAGAGGGTTTGAGCTAGACACACCAAAGTTGCTACAGTAACTTCTAAGACTGGCCTCTACATGTGTGCCAAATTTCATAACTTTCCTACGTACGGTTCTATGGGCTGCCTTTGACTTCAATGACGGACGGAATAATAATAATAATAATAATAATAATAATAATAATAATAATAATAATAATAATAACGATAACAATAGGTGTGAAAACTAACGATAACAATAGGTGTCTACGCCCCTTCGGGGCTTGACCCCTAATAAGAAGAAGAAGAAGAAGAAGAAGAAGAAGAAGAAGAAGAAGAAGAAGAAGAAGAATTAAATGTAAATATAATCATTAGCCTAATGTTAGCTAACCTGCTAGCGACCATAGCTGTCAGTTTAAATTCCATACTAAAATCTTGAAAGGAGTTAAGATAATGAGAATTTAGTTTATTTCCACAATCTAATATTCAAGTCCATTAAAAAGTCACTTTTCACAACCCTGACTACTGGATTTACACTAAATCCTACTTAGACTAGTGATTAGTCAGATCTAGTGATAAAGGGCTTGGTGACAGATGTACTGTATGTTGTCTACCTAGAGAACTTCACTAATCATTTCATTTACACAACATCATAGTGACTATAAAGGTAGTTAGCTTGCTGAAGTCAGTTTGAACAATTATACAGGAGCATTTTTTAATAGATGTGGGTGGTGGACAGGGGCAGGAGGTTTAAGAGAATTTAATCAGGTCACTTGTACAGTTAAACTTAAACTGTTTAAATCTATCAAAACTTTTGAATATATGAATATTAATATGTTGTTAAACTACTAACCAGTCCCGAATCTGCTGCTTTCCAGATAAGATGAGAACTGGCGTTCGCTCTTATTTATTTATTTGTTTGTTTGTTTGTTTGTTTGTTTGTTTACTTACTTACTTACTTACTTACTTACTTACTTACTTACTTACTTATTTCCAACATCAAACACAAAAGTAGTTGTATTTACATTTACACATTAATTCGTCACCCAGCAGATTTCACACTAACTGTTTTAAAACACAACAAACACTTGGTGTAAAAACATCATAAATGTTTTCCATCTTATTTTCACTGTTAAAATGTACATATAAATTTTTATATATGATTCTGTTTTATTTTAATAAAAGTCTCTCTTTTGGCTACAATTCTTCTCTCCCGTATTGCACTTTTCATTAACGTCATACTCAAATTTACAAACTTTTTGTTTTTACTTTTTTGTCTCGACCTAACATTACAATTCTATTCCATTCCAAATCCTTTTCATTCCAATCCCCACTCACATCTTTGATTAAAATTTTACATTGTTTAATTATGAAAAGGCCCTAGATTTCATGATTTTCGCCTACATGACATACCCACCTAAAAAGTGATCATGAAATTGCTACTGGCTGGAACAACTGCCAAACAAACGGAGGGTGTTCCGAATAGAATGGAGAGCCATCATTGGCTTCTAAGCTGTCTATCTCAAGTGTAGTTTTCTAAGCCTCCAATGAGACGTGAGAGCCGAAAGAATGGACGGGAAGTGAACTACTGTTTACAGTTTTCGGTCAGAAACGTAATTATTGTGAGGCGAGCAAAGCGATTTGGATTAAAAGGCTTGGATATTCCATTTCCTTGGACACGGGGATTTATGAAAAATATTTGTTTTGGAAAATATTACCCCAGTGAAGAAAGGGAAGAGTTTAAAGGTAAGTAAACAAACTGAACTAGGGCCGCCTAGTTCAGGTGACTATCAACGTGATTACATTTTTATGACTGCTATAAATCATATTATGCTTTGGGCTTAATAAAATCCTGAGAGTCTAAGCTTTCAGACAATGTATAACATGACCGTATATTTCGAGGATTTAATGCTTAAAAGTTACAATGAATTTGATGCAGCCTCATCTCCTAGCGGTGGTGTGCCGCGGACGGCATGGTGACCACTTAACAATTCAAAATCTTTTCAATGTAAAAACAGATGTAAAAATTCTTAATCTCTTTCCTGACACACTTTACACATTGGACTTTGTTCCCTTTCTATCTTGGTTCAGAAATACTGCTTTATGCCTTATAAAATATTCAAATCTCTCCAGTTTCACTTCCACACACTTCTCTTTCATATTTCTGTTCTTTTTCTGCTTCCATGTTATATTTTCCTTATCCATTTCTTTGGTGTTTGAATCTTTGATTATTTTATATTTGTCCCTCAGTTCTATCTGATCATATTCCTCTTTTGTGTCTTCCATTGCATCCATAACAAACCATAAGAAACTCCTCTTTGAATTCATATAAAATGTCCCGTACTCTTGTTATCCCTGCTACCATCCACTTCTTAATAAATATTACTTTCCCTTGTTTTAAAATGTTTTTGTTTAAGAACAGAGGTTGGATATCCAAAGCAAAACAGTGGGCACAAACATGAGCAAAGACAAAGATGTTAGTAGGCTGCTGTGTTTGCTGGGAAATGGAGTTTGTGTTGTGGCTTTACCTGGTATATGTAATAAATAACACACATTATAATACAAACATAGCATTTAAGTTACAGTCACAAATATTTAGATATTGGTTTAGCAAACTCAATGAAGATTAACCAAAGGTACAAAGATCACTCCGGAGAGCAGGGGTGTAGCAGCCAATTTCAGACTTTGTATAAGATAAAATGTATGTATGCTATATTTCCTCCCAACAAAGTTTTAGACTAGTTTATCCTTAGTCTGTGTCTTATTGAACCGGTATTGATCTGTTCATTGATAGACTTCAAAGCACTTTTAAATAATACTCTGGACATGTCAGGACTCTGCTTCAACATTTCCTGCTGGAACTTTAGAGGGCCTTCATGGAGCGTGTTGTGTCATGTGTTTTACATCTGGACTCACCTGTTACTAATTGCCTGTTAATCATCATGTAACCACTTTGTTTAGCCTTGTTTCTTGTTTTTGTGTTTTTTTTTTTTTTCTTTTTTTTTTTTCCTTTTCATTATCATTGATCATTTTGTTTTGGTTATCCCTGCATTTGGGTTGTTTTTTATCCTTGCCATGTCAACTGAATCTCAGACAGGATAAGGGAATCTTCCAAATGCCGTAAATGTAGTTTATACTTTTCAGAATAAAGGCTTGAGCAGTTCTCTGCAATTGAGAAAGCTTTAATCTCTTCTAATTTCCTTAATTGTTCAAAATAAAATAATTATCAACAAATTAACAAATTAAAAATAATAGATACATTGTACTGTTCATAATATAAAGCAAAAGACACACAGCTCTTACTTCTTGACAATAGCCATGGGTCATCCACCAGGTATACATACAGGAACTTAATGCTGCTGACCTTATTAATACTACCATAAATTATCTGTGGGTGTTGGCCTTCCTGAAGTTGATTAGCATCTATGGTTTTGATTACATTCTATTGCGTGTCATCATTGATGGAGAGGTTGTAGACTCTGGAGGGGGCTTGTATTCTTTAATGTCCTGAAAACCTTACCACAATCATGGCTAGTCTTTGTTGTCTGTGTAATGGATGTTAATCTGTTTCAGCTTCAGTCCATACAGTGTCTTAGCTTACCTGATAACTCAGGGCAGGATGTTTTTGGCCAGTCTGTAAGATGCAGTGTCTTTATATCTTAAAGCATCATTATGGATTGTTCACAGTGAGTGGACATCTTGAAGCAGCTATGGTTTCAGTTTGGCATGCATCTTGATATGCAGTTATTAATATATACTGTTAAAGACTCCGTCTACTCCTTAAAGTTTGTGCTGCTATCACATGCTGCTGTAACACTGAAGATTTTCCCATTGTGTTGATTCAACATTCCTGCTCACCATCATGGACAATTCATCTCACTCAGTAAAGATCCATTAAAGAGACAAATATTGGATCTACTGTAAAACTGAAAAAAAAACTCTTAAATAATCTGGTTTATTATTTTATGGACTAAAACACAAATGAATAGAGCAGAAACACCACAGACATTACTTAGAGAACCTGAGAGAAGTACAGTGTCAGCTTGACTTGAGGAAAGACATGATGTGTAGAGAAATTATTTTCAGTGTTACACTTTTTGGTATCTGTTTGGTTTTTGGTAGTGTCAAATGTCCAAAGAATGCTTTTCCAGAACCGATCAGGCTTTGTTTTAGATTTGTTTTTTTTTTTTGTTTTTTTTTGGACAAAGTCTGGCCTTTCTATTCTTGAGGCTTAAAAAGGCTTTTTTTGAGGCTTTTTCCTTAAACAGCTGTTTCCTATTCTGATAAACATGATAAACAAAATGATGACTTCATGATGACTTTAGTGGATTCTGTACCGAGTGTTTAGGCAGCTACAGAGTTGTACATTCACCTTCACATAAACGTATGAACAACTAGGGACAATTGGACAGTTTACATTTTAAATCCATGTGCATTTGTCTTTACTCTCTTCTGTACTAATATATGCTTTATAGATATAAAACCAGTGAATAATCAAGATACTGATTATAAATCAGTTTACAAAATATTTTCTCTCTACAATGATATGCATTTAGTCTTTTTTATTTTAATTTCATTCATTTTCTCTCTCTCTCTCTCTCTCTCTCTCTCTCTCACACACACACAAACACACAGATCCTCGAGTTGGCTGGCAACGCTGCCCGTGACAACAAAAAGACCCGTATCATTCCCCGCCACCTGCAGCTCGCTGTGCGTAACGACGAGGAGCTGAACAAACTGCTCGGAGGAGTGACCATCGCTCAGGGAGGTGTACTGCCAAACATTCAGGCCGTGCTGCTGCCCAAGAAGACCGAGAAGGCCATCAAGACCAAGTAAACTCGCTCAGCGCTGCGTTTCTCACCACCCAAAAAGGCTCTTTTAAGAGCCACCCACTTTTACTGAAAAAGTGCAATTTCATCCTTGTTTTTATTAATGCTGTGAGTGTGAACTTATAAAGACAATTCCCCAAATAAGCGTTAAAATGTAACATTAATAATTACTGGTCTTGTTTAAAGACGGATGACAGACAATAATAATAATAATAATAATAATAATAATAATAATAATAATAATAATAATAATAATGAAGCCTGCTCTAAATGACAGAGACAATAGGTTGCTGACAGAAAACAAAAGCGCTGTGCTACTGAGAGCGCCAGTAAAATAGTGGCGGGCGGTTTGGGTATCAAACTGTGTCCGTGACAGAGAACCGTCCAATAGTCATCAGGTGACGTAACGCGTTCTATCCAATGGCAGACGTGTGCTTTCAATCCGCCCAATGAGAACAGGCCATCATTAGGCTTCATAAACAAAACAAATCCATCAGAGAGATAGCAGGAACATTAGGAGTGGCCAGATCAACAGTTTGGTACATTCTGAGAAAAAATTGAACGCAATGGTGAGCTCAGCAATATAAAAGGGCCTTGCCGTCAACGGAAGACAACAGTAGATGACTAAAGGCAGAAAGACTTAGGAACAAACATTAACTGAAGACAGCTGCATTTAAGGCCTGGCAAAGCATCAGAAAGGAGGAAACCCAGTCTCTGGTGATGTCCATGGGCTCCAGACTTCAGGCAGTCATTGCCTGCAAAGGATTTTCAACAAAATATTAAAAATGAACATTTTATTCATGATTATATTCATTTGTCCAATTACATTTGAGCCCCTGAAAATGTGGGGACTGTGCATAAAAATGGTTGCAATTCCTGAACCTTTTACTTGATAATTTTGTTCAACCCCTTGAATTAAAGCTGAACATCTGCTCTTCAAATGCATCTCTTTTTTTTTTCATGTGTCCAAATATATATATGGACTTAACTTTGTGTGTGTGTATGTATGTATATATAACGTGTTTCAGTTTGTCTGTACATTCTGTACTGCTTTTGATTTCTTTCTTTCTTTTATTGTTTGTGTATTGTTTGGTTCTGTCTTCAATTCTGATTCTTGATTAACCCTTTGTTTGACATGTCACAGTGATTAATAACCAGTTTACATGTTGGTTTCCAGATGCTGGCAGTCACACACAACTATCAGAATCACACTTCATTGCTCTGCTTTCAGTACAACAGAGTGTACAGTGTATCAGACTCTGTTGTTCAGCTGTTGCCGTGTTTATCTATAACAAACAGCGTCTACGTATATACATGTAATCTAACATAGCTGTTCAAATGATCCCATTTACAGTGAGTCCTGTGTCTAGACGGTGTCGACTAAATATTTCAAGTAGAACAGTGACGTTTTGTTTTGACCCACGTTTGATATTTGAATTTTGACTTCAATGAGCTTTCTTTGTGAATGACACTGAGTTTTAGAATGAGATTAGTGTTGGAGACAATATAGCACATTTAGACTATAAAACATAGATTCTGTAATATTTTGTGTTTTACAGCTGATAAAATGACTCCTGAATGTTGTCTTTACATTCCTTTCTGTGTTGCTTGTAATCTACTATCAGGGTTAAACATGGGCTCGGTTTATAATGTACCCAGACGAACGGGGAACATCGGGCCTCCTAGTAGTGGACCTAGGAGTATAGAATACAGTTCTCAAGCCACAGATGTGCTCAAATGGATGTTTTACATCTAAACGGTGCAGGTTAATGTTGTACAACCACAGAGTGCTGTTACTAACCTCAATACATTGCTGGGTGTTGGTCTGTATATTTTTATTGAAATACTCACTTTGTATAACTTGGGTTAAATTCTACTACTACTACTACTACTACTAAGACTTATAACAACAACAATAAGAAGAAGAAGAAGAATAAGAAGAAGAAGAAGAAGAATCATTGTGTGTACAGAGAGGTTGCAGCAGAAAAATACACTAGTAAGTTAAAAGCTGTGGCTTTCTCTTTGTTTATGAATGGGTTCTATTGTGTGAGCGCTGGTCTTAGACCCGCCTCCGCGCCTGTTCTCAACTGGGTCCAGGAGAAGGCGGATAAATATTCGGCCTCTCTCTGGTGTGTTTTATTGAGCGGCTTCACTTGGATAGAGCAGCATCATGTCTGGTAGAGGTAAAGGTGGTAAGGGACTCGGCAAAGGGGGCGCAAAGCGTCATCGTAAGGTCCTTCGCGATAACATCCAGGGAATCACCAAGCCAGCTATTCGCCGTCTGGCTCGCCGTGGCGGTGTTAAGCGTATTTCCGGCCTGATTTACGAAGAGACTCGCGGTGTGCTCAAAGTCTTCTTGGAGAACGTCATCCGCGACGCCGTCACCTACACCGAGCACGCCAAAAGAAAGACCGTCACCGCCATGGATGTGGTGTACGCCCTGAAACGCCAGGGACGCACTCTGTACGGCTTCGGCGGATAAACGTTCAACACCGAACCACGTCAACACAACGGCTCTTTTAAGAGCCACCCAAATATCCACAAAGCGCTTTTCCTTCTTTATTGTGTGCGTGTTTTGGGGGAAGGACGCAAATGACGTCAAAAGCCGTATAAAATGTTTTTTTTTTATAATAGACGCTATTAAGTACAGTATTACACAAGTCAATTCATGTATATGCCTCTTGATTTTACTCTTTTTCTTTCATAGTGTGTGCGTGTGAGAAACGCGTGTAAAGTCTGGGGGTAGAAACAGGATTTTTTTCCCCTTTTTTGTCATAAAGCACCAAGTTGAGTGTAAAACGGCGGGAGGAGAACAAAGCATAGAGGGGACAGTGGGGAGGAGTAAGTGTGTAGGAGGAGCGGGAGGAGGCGCTCCGCGTCAGGGGCTTTGGGATTATGACCAATAACATACGTTTGTTCGCTTGTGCCTAATTACAATGTCAGACTGTAAATAGACCAGCCGCTAGGTGGGTGTTTTTCATTCTCTCGAAGTTCATTCGAACAGCAACAGCATGCCTGAACCAGCTAAGACCGCGCCCAAGAAGGGATCCAAGAAAGCCGTGACCAAGACGGCGGGTAAAGGCGGCAAGAAGCGCAGAAAGACCAGGAAGGAGAGTTACGCCATCTACGTGTACAAAGTCCTGAAGCAGGTGCACCCTGATACCGGTATCTCCTCTAAGGCCATGGGCATCATGAACTCGTTCGTCAACGACATTTTTGAGCGCATCGCCGGTGAGTCTTCTCGTCTGGCTCACTACAACAAGCGCTCCACCATCACCTCTAGGGAGATCCAGACTGCCGTGCGTCTGTTGCTTCCCGGAGAGTTGGCCAAGCACGCCGTGTCTGAGGGCACAAAGGCCGTCACCAAGTACACCAGCTCCAAGTAAAGCGCCTTACCGCCGTCTTTATCAACACAAAGGCTCTTTTAAGAGCCACCCACTTTTTCATACAACGTGCAAATCTCCTTTTCGCGTGTGAGTCACACACACACACACACACACACACACACACACACACCCCCCAAACGATAACCACTTTTTTCACGTATGTATTCCATCAATGTTTTTGTGTTTTAAAGAAATTATAATTAGATGCTTTGTTGCTGGTCTTTTTTTTTTTTTTTTTTTTTTTTTAAATCTTCCAAAATGTATGAAATTCTCATTTACAAGACAAGTACATCATGTGTTTTACAATCGTACATTTGAATACAAAAATATAAATCTTACATCAGTTGGTCATATCTGCTTTAACATTTTAGACACATTTACACGTACAGTGGTGCCTCAACATACGAGTGCTTTGATATATGAATTTTTTGAGATATGAGCTGTGATTCAACCAATTTTTTGCCTTGCGATGTGAGTTTTTGTGAAATTTTTGAAATACGAGCACCCGAGCCGCCGCCGAAACAAAGATCCCCAACAACCACGTGTGCTCTGTTTTCCCCGCCTCAGCTTCCCGCGTCTCACTCGGTTAAAGCCGTCTTTCCACTGCACACGACAAACGACGGCCGATAAACAGGAAGCCATTCATTTCCTATGGAGAGTCGCAAAGCATTTTCAGTTAAGTTCCATTTAAGTGTAAAGTAGCATTAAGAGTGTACAGTAGCGAGTAAGTGACCGAAAGTGAAAGTAAACTCCTGTTTACTCCTCCCTCAACCTCCGTGCGCATCTTCTGTAAAATAAAACCAGTTTATTTTTTTAACATTCTCTTTTATTACTGTATGTTTTTATTTATCATTTATAAATACAGGTACTGTACATTTTTCATATTCAAAACACAAACAAAACAACTGTCAATCACATTTTTTTTTAGCTTTGTGTTGAAAATTACATTATTACAATACATTAGTTTTTTCATTCACATTTCTATTTAAATATTTTTTACTTTATGCCATATTTCTGCTGATTGTGTACAATTTATAACAAAGTTGTTACATTTTTTTTTTTTTTTTAATTTATTACCCAGCTCAGTAGCACCCAGACGTCCTAGTTTATTTTGGTTTGTATAGAAATGTTTGTGTTGTAACTTCTCTATTGTTTCTCCATATAAAACCTACACATTTTATTATCATTTTATTGTCAGATAGAAATAAAATAATTTAGCTAATACAAATGTTTAAATTAACTGAATTCTTGATTTATAATTAGCTATTTCCAGTTTTCATTTTCATATTATTTCTCTCCCCAGTTGTGTTCAACACATTTTCTGTTTGTAATTGTTAAGCCTAATACTTTCACTTCTTCTTTGCTTTGGGTCTCTAGGGTTTACACTAGAGTTACACTATTGCTCATCCATACAGCTTCTCTTTTGTTTTGATTCAGTTTAGCTCCAGATATTTCTTCATATTTCTTGAAATGTTTCATTATCACCTTTAATTCAAAGTGTATATTAATTAAAATTGTTATATCATCAGCATAAACTGTAACCTTAACCACTCTTCCTGCCATTGTTTTTAAACCTTGTATTTTGTGTAAGCTTGGTCTAATTGCAGTAGTATTAGTACTGTTAGTATTAGCAGTAAAAGTAAATAAATAAAAAATGAACTAATAAATTACTACTACTACTACTGTAGGAGCCATGTTAAGTGTATGTCATGTGACCATGGGAGAACGGGGGCGTTAGTAATTACGTAAGGTTAAAACACCTGTGTGTAGCTCTGGAAGCATGGGGGTGAGTGTAGGAGCACATATTTTTTGGTTGACCGTATAATCACGGTATAAGAATAATATATTCATCGAGAAGCAGTATTGTTGAACTTAAGCAAATTACTGTTATACATTGTTATATAGAAACAATCTTTCAAATGGATGGAGAATAAACACCAAACTGCAAGGATGATTAATGTGTCACGATTTTATTGCTCCCCACTCAGCTCCTTGGCGGTTTTAAGATCATTGTGCCGCTACAATTAAGTCAACCAAAAAATGTATGTTTTGGACATTATGCACGGAACGATTCAATGCAGAGGCCTGAGCGTTTTGACTGAGCACATCGAGGAAGCGCTGCATCGATAGTTTTGATTGGAAAAGCTCAGCCTGTTTTAATGGAAACAGTTGCATGCTTGGACAAAAGGAATAATAGGACCAGCCTTGTTTAACGTTTACCATCGTCTACTTGGTAGGACAAGGGTTACAATATTAATTCTCGTGTGTTGCGGATTAAGTTTGGCATAAGTGGCTGTTTAGCATACAACCGCTGTTGTGTTTGGCTTTAAATCGCGGTTGCTGTTGCCATGTTGGATCCCAATTCGGACTGCTATGTTTTCCTGAATGTACGATTGAAGAGAAATTTTGAATTGTTTTGGATTGTTTGCTTGTTATGGATGCGTTCATCTTGTATTGAATCAACCATCTAAAAGCTCATGTTGAATAATGAGAATGTTTCAATGGTACGGTCTGAACTTGAACGCTTGACGCAGTTGTTTAAAGAGACAATTAAACTTCATGATTCACCGATTCTATTATTACCAAGTGATGAGCAAAGTAATCAGAATGACTGGTTTTCAAGTATACATAAATACAGTGATGTGTTCATAAAAAACACAACGCAATGGTTAAATGGAATTGAGAACTTAAATGATAAAACCCAAAATCAACAGCTGCAATTTGCTGAAAGCCAAAGTTCTTCGGATGATTCAAAAACTCAGAACAAGTCTCAAAGTGACATGCATAACCAAGATGAAATAAATCCAAGTGACAGCATTTCTAATGTTGGAAGTAGAGGATTAAGCAAACAAAGCTCTGCTGCAAGACACTCAACAACATCAACAACCTCTTCAGCACGCATTAAAGCAGAGGCTGATATAGCGTCTCTGTTGGTACGTCAAAATTTCATGAAAGAAAAGCATGCAATTGAAGAAAAGGAGCAAAGTCTAAGGAAACAAAAGGAGGATTTTGAGTTACAAATGGAAATTGCTGCAGCTATGGCAAAAGTGAAAGTGCTTAAAGGCTCAAGTGTATGCTCTGCTAAAACTGATGTGACTCAGCGGTCTGATGGAATGAATTCTTACTTTGATAAAGGACAACAGACAACACAGAAACTTAATGTTGATGCAGATTCATTTATTCCCACAAATATGACACGACACAACGTTTATGGTAATTCAGGTGCCAAGGCTAAGATGGGAAATGTTTCTCAGGCTGTCTATTCTCAAGACAAAATTCCTAATCCCAAATTCAGGTCAAACAACTCAGAGTGGTCTTGGGAACATTAATGTTCAGCATGGAAACAGTCCCAACACTGATTCAAGATCTACTAATACAAGACTTAATGATCAAGTTCTCCATATTATGGATAAACAAAATTAAATTACATATTTGCTGATTCAACAACAGTGTTTTTCATCTTTGCCAAAAAAAGGAAATTCAAGTGTTTGACGGAAATCCTCTGCATTTCCATGCCTTTATGAAATCCTTTGAAAGCGGCTTGGAGTGCAAAAGTAGCCACCCTAATGATTGCTTATACTTTCTTGAACAGTACACCAGGGGTCATCCAAGAGAGATTGTAAGAAGTCGTCTGCATGTTCCTGCTGATCGTGGTTATTTAAGAGCCAAGTCTTTACTACAAGTGCATTTTGTTGACCAGTATAAAACTGCATCAGCTTATATGGCAAAAGTTCTATCATGGTCAAATATTAAAAGTGAAGGTATCAAAGCTTTACAAGATTGCATGGAAGTGTTGTAATTGCATGGAAGTGTTACGACCATCTAGGGGTCAGTCGCAACAGAATGGGTAAATGAATGTCTTTATACAGAGATGTTATAATTCACAATCATTTATTCAAGGGTTGACAAGGAGTTTTAGGCTTCAGGGGAGGACAAGGCCAAAATAACAAACAGAACAATCTTCACCAAACACCTCTCTTACTAAACTGAAAATTGAAAGAAAATAAAATACATTACTTCATACCTAACTCCCTCTTACAAAAAACAATATAATAAAGGTTCCCAAAATAACTGGCGTCGCTCCCCCTACATACCTTGTAACCATGTTATAGGCAAAGGTGTATAATTAAAGCGGGTGGCTAACAAGTCAAAAACAGAGTTCGGAATCATATATCAGGCATGGGTCAAGCACAAACAAATCAATCGGTTGAAATAATAAACAAACCAAGACAAAACAAAACTCACAGGCTCAACACACTAGGAACACAAACTTTCTCTCTAAGACAAGACAATCACAAATTACTGGAATGGGTCAAACATACAGAGAATATATCATACATATACACAATGCAATACAAACACAGCAACCACAGTTGCACGAAAGGCAAAGAGCTAAAGCAAAAGCAGCGTCTAATCAGGGATCCAGGCAGTCCTTTTATCTGGAACAGGTGGAGATGACAACCAATCGGAGCCTTACTCCTATTAACTCCGGAACAGCCTTCCTGAAACACATGACAGGTACAAGAAACACCAGAGGGCAGCACAGAAATAAAACAAAAGAATGGAGGTCATAACAGAAGATATTCAGTATTTGCACGAGATGAATACACCTACTAACATACTGACTGTAGTGAAGAAACTACCATACAAATTAAGGGGAAAATGGAGGTCCAAGGTCTGTGAATTGCAGGAATCAAGCAATCAAAGAGCTACTTTTATCGACGCTGTCAACTTTGTTGAAAGACAAGTAAAAATAATGACTGATCCAGTATTTGGAGTTATTCAGGATGCTACAGCACTGACAGGAAATAAATCATCAAACAAAGGAAAACTTCAGTCTTATTTTAAACCTAAAAGAAGCAATTTTGCCACTACTGTTACAACAGTGGAAATGAAATCAGGAACTGGAATGAACAGAAAAGAAACTGTTTCACCTAGCAACAAAAGTTGTTTGTTTTGCAGATGTGAACACACTATGGAATTATGCCCTCTATTGGAAAAGAGGAGTCATAATGAAAAGATTGCATTTCTTAAGGAGAATGGCATTTGTTTTGACTGTATGTGTACAGGGCACATCAGTAAAGATTGTAAAAATCGCCTTTCATGCAAAGTGTGTAGTCTTAAGCACTATACTTCACATCTATCCAAGTGAGAAGGTGACCAATTCAAGACAAGTTGGTAGACAAACAAATGCTGTAATGGGCAGTGCTTTGGAATTGATATTCTCCAGCCCCAATAAATCCACTGGACTCCAATGTAAACTGCCAATAGTTCCTGTGCAAGTAAAATCTAAAAAGGGAAATAAGACTGTGATTACTTATGCTTTTCTGGATCAAGGAAGTACAGCAGTCTTTTGTACGTCTGGACTGATGAACAGACTTGGTCTGTCAGGTAAAAGGACTAAAATTCTCTTACGTACTATGGGTCAGGAGAAAGTCACAACTACCAATATTGTTTCCGGTTTAGAGGTGGTCGGTTTGAATGAAAAGGACTTTATAGAGTTGCCAGATGCCAGACGCAAAATCCTATGCCTGTGCATAATGTAAACATCCCAAGACAACAGGATATTCAGAGATGGCCACATTTGAAACATGTGAATCTGCCTGAAATTGACTCAGATATAGAGCTGCTGATAGGAGCAAATGCCCCAAGGGTTATGGAACCAATTCAAGTGATCAGCAGTGTGGACAATGGACCATATGCAATTAAAATTTGGTTGGGATGGACAGTAAATGGTCCACTAAGAAGAGATAGTGATGGCCAATCAGTCTTTACGTACCCTAATGTCACAGTTAACAGGAGTTCGGTTTCAAGCTTGGGAGCGCTTTGGCAGAAACAATTAGAAGTTGATTTTCCTGAATGTAACACAAGTGAACAGGTTGGATTTTCAAGAGAAGATCATAAGTTTATTGAAATGGCAACCAATTCATTAAAGCTTGTTGATGGTCATTATTCTATTGGCTTACCCTTGAGAAATAAAGACGTTCATATGCCAGACAACAGGGTAATTGCTGAACAGCGTGCTCTGCATCTAATGAAAAGGCTGAAAAGGGATGCATCATTTCATTCTGAATATTCATGAAAGACCTCATTTCTAACGGTTATGCTGAGAGAGTGCCAGCAGATATAGCTTCTAGACGGCTAAAAGTGGAATCATTCCTGAAGAACAAGGATTGGGTCTTTGGACCTCAGTTTCTCTCTCTTCCTGAACAGGAATGGCCTGTTAATCTTACTGACTTGGGAGAATGTTCATCAGACGATCCAGAGGTAAAGAGAAGTATTACAGTCAATACTGCCCAAGTAGAGGAGAATATGAATGATATAATGCAGTTCATCCAGTATTTTTCCTCTTGGACTCTTTTAAAGAGATCAGTAGCTTGGATTCTCAGATTTAAGCAATTACTTCTAAATCTAAGTAAGAAAAGAAAATCATTGAGAATGTCGTTGACACAAACTAGCATGGATGAAACTCAACAAAAACAACAGTTGAAAGAGGAAATGGAGGAAATAAAGACTCAGTGTGGTAAAACCAAACTTTCTGTGGAGGAGTTAAAAAGGTCTGAATTGGAGATAATTCGCCACTGTCAAAGGAGAAGATACTTTGATGAAATCTCAAGCCTGGAAAAGGGAGAACATGTTAAACGGAACAGTCAAATTTATAAGCTCAATCCAGTACTTGAAGATGGTGTTCTAAGAGTAGGTGGACGGTCATGCATGAAGAATCAAAACATCCTGCTATACTTGCAAAGGACTTTCACATCTCCAGCATTATTCTTAAACATGAACATCAAGAAGTGGGTCATGAGGGCTGAAATTACATGCTCTCAAGGTTACATCAGAAGTATTGGATTCCTGGTGCTAGTGGAGCTAAAAGGAAGATCATATCTAAGTGTGTGATCTGCAAACGTTTGCAGGCAGCACCAGCGCATCAACAGATGGCAAACCAACCTCTAAACAGAGTCTCTCCAGACAAACCTCCATTTACGTATGTCGGAGTTGACTGTTTTGGACCCTTTGAAATTAAAAGTAGAAGTATTGTGAAAAGGTACGGTGTTATCTTCACATGTCTAACCATTCGTGCCATTCATATTGAAGTGTTATCATCATTGGATACCGACTCCTTTATTAACGCACTACGAAGATTTATCGCAAGACGTGGACAAGTCCTAGAAATGCAATCTGACAATGGTACAAATTTTCATGGCGGACAACGTGAATTAAGACAAGCTATTGAAGGCTGGAACCAATCTCGAATCAATAACACACTTCTGCAGAAAGGAATCAAGTTGACCTTTAATTCCTCAAGTGGTTCACATTTTGGAGGCACATGGAAAAGACTTATTAGGTCTGTTAGAAAAGTTCTTAATGCAACTTTAAGAACACAAACTCTTGATGAAGAAGGTCTCCATACAGTTTTATGTGAAGCTGAAGCAATTATTAATGGACGTCCCATTACTAAGGAATCTACTGACCCTAATGATCTGGAAGCACTAACACCCAATCATTTGCTGCTGTTAAAGGCCATGCCATCATTGCCACCAGGAATCTTTCAAAGACAGGATATATATGCTCGTCGAAGGTGGAGGCAGGTGCAATATATTTCAGACCTGTTCTGGAAACGACAAAGGAATACTTACCTCAGTTGTAAGAGTGGCAAAAATGGTCAGCTCCATCTCGCAACTTCATTTCAAGTGATATTGTGCTTTTGGTCGATGATTCAGCACCACGTAATTCATGGATAACTGGAAAGGTGATTCAAACATTTACATATAATAAAGGCTTGGTGCGACTGAAAACCAAGACAAATTATTTGAATAGACCAGTGACAAAAATCTGCCTTCTACAAGAGGTGGATATTTGATATTTGCCTTAAAAGGACATTTTTGTGACTCTTTTACACCAACATTAACCTGACATATATGGCAGTGTATTGATAAAATACACTATTCCTTTGGACACTAAAGTGTTAAGACTTTAACACACGAAAAAGAAAAACAAGATGGCCGCCAGGTGCAGGGGTGGTTTGTTAGGCTACACACTTCCCCCTTTGTTTAACGTTTTTCTACAAACATTTTTTATCTCATTTTGTATTTTTCAACAATATCTTATCAATATTAAAGAAATTTTTAGCCAATGATGGATTTTAAATGTTGGAAAGAGGGACTATGTATCTTGTTGTATATGGCTGCTCTGTTTGTGGCTTCTGATAAGTCCATGTGGTTTTGCTGCCAGTGCTACTGGAAACGAAACACAGACTACATCTGTTAAACTCGTGCCCATGGTTGATAGACCACAACTGAACTTCTTCAGCCAAGGCTACCACATTATTTATTCTATCTGCTGGCAAAAAAATCATCATCAAGGAAAAGAAAGTCATCAGCATGTCAAGGGAAGCAAATGGTATGGTCCAAAGGTTCTATTGATTCTTCTCCTGCTCAGCGGCGACATACAGATGAATCCAGGACCATCAATAAACCAACATATAACTGAACCAGTAAGTGGATCAACTGAGTGTAATCCAAGCTGGAGTGTGAGCTGTAGTGCAGAGATCAGTGGGCCTTCAGTGGGAGATGTTGGGAGTTTGGCCAAACTACCCTTGGATATCTCACAGGATGTGCCCATGTTTCAAACATCAGAACTCAGTAACAGTCTTGTCTTTGACTCAGAGAGTTTTGACATGCATCCATGCCAAGGACTGTACCGCCTGACACCCGAGGAGAGGCCTGTGGAGGAGCACACTGCTACAGTCCTTCAGGTATGCACATTGTATGATGCATCTCAGTGTAGTACTGTACATTCTAACCTTTCCTGTCCGTCATATATGTTTGGTGATGCCATGGATGGGACGCTGAGTGGCTGTGCTGGTGCTGTGGCGGGTGTGGTGGATCAGCATGCGCGGGTTTCTCGTGCCGGTGTTGGCGTTGGTGACGTGCCTGGTGCTTTTGGTGTCGGCGTGGGTTTTGTGCGGTTTGTCCATTGGGGATCACGGGGGACGAGTCTGATGAGCGATGGCTTCACAGTGACGTCGGGTGGATCCGGTGTTTTGTCTGGGCATGGTGTGCATGTTGGGCTGGCTAGACCCTGGGGTTCTATGACTACTTTAACGGTGGGCACTTCACGTGTCCCCGTAGTGATGCAGAATGTAAACAGGAAACAGCTAAATCTAGGGATTGCAAAGAACAGGAAATGTGAGGTGTTTCAGACTGTCAATCATTCACGAACCGTGTGGGACCCTAAGGCTAAACCAAAGGGCCTTTTAGGTGGTCATCTAAACATTAGAAGCATAATGTCTAAAAGTGAGCAAATACAGCATTTGTTAATGGATTCAAACCTGGACTTTTTATGCTTATCTGAAACCTGGCTCAATCAAAATGCTCCATTAGCCACCCTGAACATCCCTGGTTATACCATCTACAGGAAAGACTGGGAGGAATTAAAGAAGGGAGGAGGAGTGATGGTTTATATAAAAAGTACACTAAAGTGTTCTAAAATCCAGTGGTCAAATTGTAATTTACTAGAATGTCTACAGTAGGTCTCAATGTTAGTCTTTCACCACAAATGTCCTTTGTCCTTGTTATAATTTACAGGCCTCCCTCTTCAGATAACAGCTTTTATGAAAATTTTGAAAATCTGTTAAAAGAAAGCGATCTTGATAAAGAAATTATTATTATGGGGGGTTTTAACATCAACTGGGAAGACGAATCCGCTAGAAAAAGGCTCAAACAAATTACAGATAGGTTTGATCTAACACAAGTTGTTCGCGGGTCGACACGGATAACAAACTCTTCCAAGACACAGATTGATCTCATATTTACCAATAGGCCGGAAAGAATTGTAAAATCATTTTATATGTTAACAGGCTTATCGGATCATAATCTAACTCTTATCACTAGAAAGCTAACCAAAAAACGTTTTTATCCTTGTGCTAAAGAAAATAAAGAAATTACTACAATTCCTAAAAATAAATATCACTTAGACCATCTAGCTGTAAAGATATTTTTGGTATGGATATAATGATGCTCAAGGAGCTTAGTACAATAGTCACATGCCCCATTACCATTAATTTCACAAAATATGTTTCCAAGTATGTGGAAATCAGCGGTTATTGTTCCCATTTTCAAAGGTGGAGACCCTCATTCTATGTTAAATTACAGACCTATCAGCATTTTGCCTACTGTGTCTAAGATTGCAGAGAAACTGATAGCAAAACAAATTATTAACCATCTAAATACCACACCCTATGCTCTTCACCCTATGCACTTTGGCTTTAGAGCAAATTATTCAACCGAAACTGCTACTTGCTTCTTTACTGAAAATATTAGAGCGTTGTTGGATCGAGGTGGGGTGGTTGGAGCTGTGTTCCTGGATCTTAAGAAGGCTTTCGACATTGTCAATCATAAAGTCTTGCTGACAAAATTATGCAATTTTAATTTTTCCTCAAATGCTATTAAATGGATTGATTCTTACTGTACCTCACTGACCGTTCACAACATGTCAGAGTGGACTTTGTTGTGAGATTAGATTTTTCTGATTTGTTTTAAATTTAAACCCTGGTAAATCAACAAAGGGAAGAAAAGAAAAATGGAAAACAATAAAAATAAAAATACAGCAGTATGCAGAACAACAATTAAACAACAATATATCAATAATAATTCAAATTCAATTAAATGTATAAACAGTTCTGAGATGATTAGTCACTTCACTTTTCCAATATCAGTTCCTACAGAAAGTGACCCAGTGCAATGAGGTTAGCTGACTGTTCACCTAAAGTCCTGTTGACCAAAAATAAGTAAAGAAATCTTTTTTTGAAAAAAAAAAAACATTTTGTCAACTCACTTTGTCCTTGTTGTAATAATTCTCTGGTTGTCTCGCCATCAAAGGACATAAGCTGGTATCTGTTTAGTGTTGTTGTTGTTAAATCCACGTTAAAAACAATGATTTGTTGAACCCTCGGCACATTACGTTCAGAAACATGGAAGAAAAAGGAAGAAAAAGAAAATAAAAGAAAGAAAGGAAAAACATTACCATTCTCATATTCACATCAATAAGTTTAGAAAAAAATCCATTTGAATGTTCTATATAACAAAAATGATTTTTTTCTTTATTATAAATGTATTCCTTTAAATTCCCTATAGCTGAGGTTATATCATATATACTTAGATTTTAGCGTGTAGCGCCCGTAGCGTTACTGGCTATTATGTGGTGACTAACCTGAGCTCTTTTTCATTTTACTGAACATCTTAAACTTAATCTAGTCTAGTTAAACTTAATCTAGTCTTATCTCTGATTTACACTGAGTATGGGTTCTACTGACAATTAAATATATTAAACTGACCGGTACCAAGAAGTGTGAAATGCAATATTATAAATATACACACACAACACAACATAAATGATACGAACAGTATGTGATGCATATACAGTATATGTTGTGCGAATTATTGTCCAGTTTACTGTTCAAACTCAAGGACAGTTTCAAAAGAAAAGTATTAGTAACACATCACACTTCTTAATCAATAAACGACCATAAAATAAACAATAAAACCGGCAAAAGTAAATGAAAACTTAGATGTTCTCAGTTGCAGGCCTGTATGTAGCTGGGGTTTTATGGAAGCCAAACAAAATGGCTACTTCACCGTGAGGGCCACAAGGGAGAAATATTACTTTTGATGAAGATGGTTGCACACCCTTTCCAGACAATGTTCAAAAATTTAGGCTGTCCTAATTGTAGTACTGTGCTTGTTTAATCCAGTGTTTACATTGATGCCATTATGTACTGACCAGTCATGATGGTTTCAGTTGGATCTGTTTTTGGTTTGTCAGAATTCATCAGATTCAGAAATCATAATGTTCCACTAAGCCGGTGGCAACAGTGGGCAAATTTGGGTCTTGCCCACCCTATTCACAATCATGTGGATGCTGCAGCTTTCTGGTCTGAGCAAAAATGGAAAAGAAAATTGACTGTATGTCAAAGTGGTATGTTTGTGTGTGTGAATGAGTCAAAAATGAAGACCCTGACTTTAATCATGCATTGTCAGTTACATTAATCAGATACCAAAAAGTGTAACACTGAAAATAATTTCTCTACACATCACGTCTTTCCTCAAGTCAAGCTGACACTGTACTTCTCTCAGGTTCTCTAAGTAATGTCTGTGGTGTTTCTGCTCTATTCATTTGTGTTTTATTCCATAAAATAATAAACCAGATTATTTAAGATTATAAAAACTTCTGGGATTTTTTTTTTTTTTTTTTTTTCCCAGTTTTACAGTAGATACAATATTTGTCTCTTTAATATAATGTATATATTAATAACTGCATATCAAGATGCATGCCAAACTAAAACCATAGCTGTCCAAGATGTCCACTCAATGTGAACAATCCATAATGATGCTTTCAGATATAAAGACACTTGTAACCCGGGTAATCAGGTTACTAGTTAAAAGAAAAAGAGAGAAAGGAAAGTTCTAGGAGGACAGCTGTTTTGTCCAATCACGGCTCTGATTCCAGTGATTAGCTCTCCTAAGAGCCAATCTTTCATAAGCCAATCTTTAAACAGCACTTTCCTAAGCCCCGCCCACGGCGCTGCTGCACGGGCAGAGGGAGAGAGAAGGAGGGAGAGGAGAGTGAAGATGGCGCAGCTAACACTGTGAGCGTGAGAGTCAGAGGGGGAATTCAAATGGAGCAGCCGTACAAAGCCGTATTCAAGAACGTTTCCACGTGTGGAGAGAAAGATTGAATGCAAAAAATTCACATCTCTGAAAGGATTACGGTGATACGAAATTGTGACCGGAGTGAGAAAACCACAAGGCGATTATTTGAAATAGAAGCTGATGCAAATCAACGGAGAAATGGGATATTACAAATGAGCTTGTTGGAATATATGTGCCATATTTAACTCTTCTGGAGAGGAATCGTCTGGTATCGGACGTGATTAAATGTGCACAATGGCGAGCCGCCCACTCAGTCAAAGTGATAAAATAAGACCATAATATTGGACCTTGTTTATTTATTATAGAAAAGGTGTGTGTGAACTTCTAATTAAAATAATCTGCTGAATACACAATTTTCAACACTGATATTCTTCATATCCATGTGTGTTAATGTAGGATTCTGACTTTTGTGTACTATCTGCTTAAAAACTCAGATTGTTATAGAGTTGTGTTCTTTTAATTTTGGTTATATTGTATAGTATTGTTGTTCCTATAGTGTTGCTCTATGCTTATTATTTATCTCAGGTGATAAATCAAAGTCCACTGAATTGTGAACAGAGTTTATGAATCAGTTCTGGAGCTGTAATACCTCCATTCTGTACTCTTCATAGGATTATAGTCTTAATAAAATAGCATTATTCATAAATAACTAGCTGTGAACACTGAACACTTCACACAGGACCAGGGACGTAGCCATCATTTAAAAAGTGGGGGGGACAAAATGTCTAGTGTTATCTGTTTTTTTTTTTTTTTTTTTTTTTTTAGTTAACCCGTGTGTAAATGACAGGTTTTATTTTTAATCATGATTTTTTTAATCATGCTTTATATGCGTTATGATTATAAAACAGAAAGAAAGAAAGAAATAGAACAGCTTGCCACTGGGACAGTACCCTTAAAAGGACATCTTTGTACCTTATTTACATTTTTTACATTACCCATCATCCTTTGCACCCCGTCATCCACCATGTTTGTTTCCCATCTTCACCTGTCTGTTCACCCGGACTCTATTTGTACTCATCACCACTGTCTTCACTCATTGTCGGTTATTGTCTTTACTACGTTGTATGTATGTGTGATTTACCTGCTCCTTATTATTAAAATGACATCTTTAATGTCACTATTCGTCGTCCTCGTCTCTGTTGTGTACATACAGTGACACATACTTGATATTATGTAGAATTGGCAGAGTTAAACATGCTGTAAAATCTCAGTTCAACATTATCTTTATTCTTATTTGAAGGGTTTTGATAACACACTTGTTAAAACAAAAGACGTTATAAAAGAGTTTATATAACGTTTGTCAAAGCAGCTATTTTTCCTTATAATCCTTTAAATTAAAACTTGCTAATTATTCAACAAGAGCAACAGGCAGAGTTACTAAACATTGTGCAACACAATTCGGATACCATATGCCAACTTACACTGCTTGACATTTTTATAAAAAGTAGTGAAGAGTTTTTTGCCACTTTGAGCTCATCGTAACCGAATGCTGGACCGCAGGTGTGACTCGAGCTACAGTACTGGGGGCGCGTGATGATGACGTGACAAGTGAGTGACTGATTGCCGTGAACGTCATGTATAGACTATCTTAAACTTTCTTGTCTCTTTGAATTTTAAATCACTCTGCATTTATATACATTGCTCCATTAAAACCCTCAACATGTGGTGAACACAACTCTCCACTAAAAAAGTGAGGGGGACGAATTTACTTTTTATAAAAAGTGTGGGGGACGCGTAATCTACGCCCCTGCACAGGACACAGAGGAGAGTTAAGATGAACTTTCTTATTTACAAATGTGTTTCCAGGTCATTAATTTAATAAATAGTTCATTATCAGTTTATCATTTATGATGTTTTATTTGTTGTTCTGTGTTCTCTCTGGTTGTGATGTTATTAATCCTCATGTTCTGTGTTCTCTCTGGTTGTGATGTTACTAATCCTCATGTTCAGTGTTCTCTCTGGTTGTGATGTTACTAAGCCTCATGTTCTGTGTTCTCTCTGGTTGTGATGTTACTAAGCCTCATGTTCTGTGTTCTCTCTGGTTGTGATGTTACTAATCCTCATGTCCTGTCTTCCCTGTTCTCAATTTAAATTACAGCCTGTGTTTTGCTCTGTGTGATCAAAGTCTGGTTCAGATTTATTACCTGCTCTTTACTAACCTGTCTTTTACTTTGTGTTTTTTTTGGTTTTATCTGCTTTTGGATTTGTTTTCAGATATAATAAAAGCTCCCCTGTACTTGTGTGCAGACATCCTCTGTTCTTCTGACAGTTTAAAATAAAATAAACTTGTTCAAATGAACATTGCCTGAGTTTTTACATTCAATAATTACATGAATACTGAGTTTGCCTCCCCTGAACTAATCGGTGTTTAAATTCAGTTATAAATCATATGTAGTGATGTACTTACAGTTATCAGTTTTACTGCTGATCAGAACTGCTGAGAGATTTTAATCACATTTCTTTTGTCTTAGTGAGTTTATCTACACATCAGTAATGGATGTCTCTTTATACTCTTTATAATAAATGTCTCTTTATGCTCCTGTTTTTCACAGGTGAGAGGTGTGTGTGTGTGTGTGTGTGTCTGTGACTGTGTGTGTGTGTCTGTGACTGTGTGAGTGAGTAACACTCACACTGAACTGAACTTAACTGAGTACACTGAACTGAGAACTGTTTCTCTTACTGCGTCCGAGAACCGATGAGCTGTTGTTACTGCGCATGCGTAAATTACTGAACTGATACAGCAACAAATGTAAATGGTTATGATTTAATGTCTTATCAGCATATGAGTGTTTAACTCAGTTGCATTAGTTTTTGAAACAACTGATGGAGCGAAAGAAACATTTCAAAATTATGCTTTTTTTTGTAAGTTTTTGTAAGTTGATGAAGATTAGTTTATTAACTTTATCTTTAAGAAACGTAAAACACCCACGTTTGCACATCAATGCCTGTACTGGGTGTTCATTCATTCATTCATTCATTCATCTTCTACCGCTTATCCGAACTACCTCGGGTCACGGGGAGCCTGTGCCTATCTCAGGCGTCATCGGGCATCAAGGCAGGATACACCCTGGACGGAGTGCCAACCCATCACAGGGCACACACACACACACACTCATTCACTCACGCAATCACACACTAGGGACAATTTTCCAGAGATGCCAATCAACCTACCATGCATGTCTTTGGACCGGGGGAGGAAACCGGAGTACCCGGAGGAAACCCCCAAGGCACGGGGAGAACATGCAAACTCCACACACACAAGGTGGAGGCGGGAATCGAACCCCGACCCTGGAGGTGTGAGGCGAACGTGCTAACCACTAAGCCACCGTGCTGTACTGGGTGTTTTAGTTGCAAAACTTAAATGTAAGAAACATATTTAACTAAAGTTATGATTACAAAGAACTTTTCAAATGTGTTAAATTGATTGTACTAATATCTGCCGGCAGCAGCGGGATGAAGGAATTTAGGTCATTACGAATTACGTCATTACGTCAGCACGTAAAAGAACTGGTGAACTGGATTATTGAACTGGTTCATTAAAACTAACTGTCCGAAAGAACCGGTTCGTGGAAAAGAACCGAACTTCCCATCACTAACACACACACACACACACACACACACACACACCTAACAGCAATTTACAGTGAGCTGAATTTACCTCATCTGCATGTTTTTAGACTGTGGGTCGAAACTGGTGTATCAGAAGCTCTTACACAAAGAGAATGTATTATTTAATATATCATATTATATTTTCCAGTATATTTACATATATGTTTGTTTTGTAATATATTTGTTGTTGTTTATTTTGTTTCAGAATCGAAGACCCTATTTGTTTTCTGAGAGAGGGATATCCTGGTGTTACATGAAAGTAATAAAAAACAGTAAAGGAAAAAGAATAACCTTTTCACTTGCAGAATGACAAATTACTCATCTCACTCATTTTCTACAGCTTATCCGAACTACCTCGGGTCACGGGGAACCTGTGCCTACCTCAGGCGTCATTGGGCATCAATGCAGGATACACCCTGGACGGAGTGCCAACCCATCGCAGGGCACACACACTCTCACTCACTCACACAATCACACACTACGGACAATTTTCCAGAGATGCCAATCAACCTACCATGCATGTCTTTGGACCGGGGGAGGAAACCGGAGTACCCGGAGGAAACCCCCGAGGCATGGGGAGAACATGCAAACTCCACACACACAAGGCGGAGGCGGGAATCGAACCCCCAACCCTGGAGGTGTGAGGCAAACGTGCTAACCACTAAGCCACCGTGCCCCCCACAAATGACTTATAAATCTTAAAAATTAACTGAAATTCTCACCATTTCAAATTTTCACCTTCTAACATTCACATTAAAAATCACTAGATCTCAGCTCAAAACGAGCTCTTATATGAAAAGTCACTTCAAATGTTTACTCACAGTTCATGTTAAAGTCTGTAATCCACCTGAATTGTTGGAGATTACACAAAAAATATCTGCTCTGAATTAAGAAGTCACAATATCTACCTTGCCTTCACTGACCCTATTGTTGTTATTGTGATTTAATATTATGGTCTGTTTACATTTTCATATGACAGGAAATAGGTTCCTGAAACGAATGATATAAGAATCTTCAAGTGTTTCTGTGTCTAAAATGAATACAGAGACGATGAAAGTCAACGTATACAAGCCAAGTTCAGGTATATTTGTGCAGAAATATAAAGTGTAGTGTCTATAAAATCACTAATTTCAGTATTTTTCATGTTATAAATAAATGTTTGAGTATTATATACTGATAGTTTAGTTTTTATTCTATAATTTAAAGCAATAATCACTAATTGCATATTTATGTCATTTTTATGGTCATGAATTCTTTGAAGCTCTAAATTAGCTCACGTGACTTTAGCCAGGGTTTCACAGGTGGGGTCACAAATGATTCTCTGGCATTATACTAAATGTGTTACCTGAATAAAATGCTGGAAGCAAAACTGAATGAGACATTTGTCAATAAAGCGGTCAACAAAGTGTCCATCTTCTTTAAGTTGTTCAAAATGATCCATCCAAATCTGTATGCACTGGCTTCTAGCTATGTAGTGTGCCTCCACAGTAAAATCAGGATCTCTCTATTTGTGTTAGCACAATGAAAATAATACTCTATAAATGTTATCCATGACCACTGTAAGGAGGAGTCGTACGGATGGTGATCCATGTGCAGCGTGAATTTATTGACAGATCGTACACAGACAGGCAGGGTCAAAGCACGGCAAAACGATATCGAAGGGCAGGCACAGAATCATAAATGAAAAGGCAGGCAGGAGGTCAGGGTAGGCAGCAGACAATCGGAGAGTCAGAGTATCAGAACAGAGTCAAAACCGGAAAACAGAGTAACAACAGGGAAACGCTCAGAATGACAGCAAACGCTAGTCGAGACTTCGCACTGGGGGAAAGTTCAAGTTCAGTCTTTATAGCGTGGGAAATGGGAAACAGCGGGTGGCGTAATTAGGTCGGCGCGGGGCTTTGTGGGAATAGTAGTCCGGAAGTGCCTAATATTCCGGCGATGCTTCTCGGTGTTGCCGGCTGGGAGGCGGGGCAGGTGCGTCGACCGTGACAACCATACAGCAAGATCTAAAATCGAAAGATTAAAAGTCAAGATCGAATATCAGTAAGTGGAAGAAATGGTGTCAGAATGATAAAATATATGGTGCATTATATTATGAAGCAATAGGATAGAATCACAAGAATTGCAAAGAAAAAAGACTGAATTATGAGATGTAAAGTCAGAATTATCTTTTATTATTATTATTATTATTATTATTATTATTATTATTATTATTATTATTATATATTTTTTAAACGAGGCAGAAACAAGCTTCCATAGAAATTTTACAATAAAGGAAAACTTTAGGTTTTAAAGATTAAAGATTTTAAAAATATATTTCTTCTTTTTCTATTTTAATGGTGAACATATTGTCTGTAACAGAGTGGTACAAAAAAGCTCCCATTTCCTGAATAAAAAGAATAATATGAATAAGGATTTTGTGTCTGAGGTGGGAAAATATGGTAATTTGGGTGGAGTAACATATCTTTAAGTTTGCTCTTAATAAAGATTTTGAAGATTACTAAGTGAAAATGTCACGTTTTGTAGAATGACACGTGAATTTTGTAACCTGGAAGTATGTAAACATGACACCATTATAAAAGGAGGAGAAATGTTCAGACAGTTACAGAAGAATATGTGTTTAACAGATTAGACACATTACTTAATGTCATAACATCGTTTTACCAGCAGATGGCGGAAAGGATTGGTGTTTTTTTATGTACAATTTCTTTTACAGTTAGTGACATGTATTTATGATTACTGTGTTCACATTTACAAACCTCTTCACACAGTTAGAACAACAACAGTCTATGTGACTGAATCACCTTTCACTGCTTTGTATTATGGAAAAGCATTAAATAAACTCAGCTTTCAAACTTCATGAATTCTTCTATTGTTCAAACTCATCAAAACTTCAACAAATCTGTGTATCTACAGAACATTTTTCACCTGTACATACTGTCTTATAAACTAATCAATATACTGTAATTAAAAAGGCCCAAACAAATTATCTTTATTATAATAAAATATTTATTCAAAGTTTTAATAAAATAAATAAACCAATAGACTAAAAATAATGTAACTAATAAACTATATTAAGTGTATTATAAATGTATTAATTATATATATTAAGATAAACATGCAACTGAAGTAAATGAATGTATTAAAGTGTGTTAAAAAATAAATAATAAGAATAAGAATAATAATAAGAAGAAGAAGAATTAAATGTAAATATAATCATTAGCCTAATGTTAGCTAACCTGCTAGCGACCATAGCTGTCAGTTTAAATTCCATTTAAATTCCATCTAAAATCCTGAAAGGAGTTGATGAGCTTAGATAATGAGAATTTAGTTTATTTCCACAATCTAATATTCAAGTCCATTAAAAAGTCACTTTTCACAACCCTGACTACTGGATTTACACTAAATCCTACTTAGACTAGTGATTAGTCAGATCTGGTCATAAAGGGCTTGGTGACAGATGTATGTTGTCTACCTAGAGAACTTCACTAATCATTTCATTTACACAACATCATAGTGACTATAAAGGTAGTTAGCTTGCTGAAGTCAGTTTGAACAATTATACAGGAGCATTTTGTAATAGATGTGGGTGGTGTACAGGGGCAGGAGGTTTTAGAGAGTTTAATCAGGTCACTTTTACAGTGATTTTAAACTGTTTAAATCTATCAAAACATTTGAATATCTGAATATTAATATGTTGTTAAACTACTAACCAGTCCCGAATCTGCTGCTTTCCAGATCAGAAGAGAACTGGCGTTCGCTCTTCTTTGTTTGTTTGTTTGTTTGTTTGTTTGTTTGTTTGTTTACTTACTTACTTACTTACTTACTTACTTACTTACTTACTTACTTACTTATTTCCAACCTCAAACACAAAAGTAGTTGTATTGACATTTACACATTAATTCATCACCCAGCAGATTCCACACTAACTGTTTTAAAACACAACAAACACTTGGTGTAAAAACATCATAAATGTTTTCCATCTTATTTTCACTGTTAAAATGTACATATAAATTTTTATATATGATTCTGTTTTATTTTAATAAAAGTGAATCATATATAAAAATTTATATGTACATTTTAACAGTGAAAATAAGATGGAAAACATTTATGATGTTTTTACGTGTAAAAACATCATAAATGTTTTCCATCTTATTTTCACTGTTAAAATGTACATATAAATTTTTATATATGATTCTGTTTTATTTTAATAAAAGTCTCTCTTTTGACTACAATTCTTCTTTCCCATATTGCACTTTTGATTAACGTCATACTCAAATTTACAAACTTTTTGTTTTTACTTTTTTGTCTTGACCTAACATTACAATTCTATTCCATTCCAAATCATTTTCATTCCAATCCCCAGTAACATCTTTGATTAAAATTTTACATTGTTTAAAAAACAATTCCAAATCTTTACAATGTAAAAAAAGATGTAAAAATTCTTAATCTCTTTCCTGACACACTTTACACATTGGACTTTGTTCCATTTCTATCTTGGTTACGATTACGTCAGTAAATACTGCTTTATGCCTTATAAAATATTCAAATCTCTCCAGTTTCACTTCCACACACTTCTCTTTCATATTCCTGTTCTTTTTCTGCTTCCATGTTATCTATTGTCCTTATCCACTTCTTTGTTGTTGAATCTTTGATTATTTTATATTTGTCCCTCAGTTCTATCTGATCATATTCCTCTTTCCTAAGAAACTCCTCTTTGAATTCATATAAAATGTCCCGTACTCTTGTTATCCCTGCTACCATCCACTTCTTAATAAATATTACTTTCCCTTGTTTTAAAATGTTTTTGTTTAAGAACAGAGGTTGGATATCCAAAGCAAAACAGTGGACAAACATGAGCAAAGACAAAGATGTTAGTAGGCTGCTGTGTTTGCTGGGAAATGGAGTTTGTGTTGTGGTTTTACCTGGTATATGTAATAAATAACACACATTAATACAAACATAGCATTTAAGTTACAGTCACAAATATTTAGATATTGGTTTAGCAAACTCAATGAAGATTAACCAACGGTACAAAGATCACTCAAGGAGAGCAGGGGTGTAGCAGCCAATTTCAAACTTTGTATAAGATAAAATGTATTTATGCTATATTTCCTCCCAACAAAGTTTTAGACTGATTGTATCCTTAGTCTGTGTCTTACTGAACCGGTATTGATCTGTTCATTGATAGACTTCAAAGCACTTTTAAACAATACTCTGAACATGTCAGGACTCCTCTTCAACATTCCCTGCTGGAACTTTAGAGGACCTTCGTGGAGCGTGTTGTGTCATGTGTTTCACATCTGGACTCACCTGTTCCTAATTGCCTGTTAATCATCATGTAACCGCTTTGTTAGCCGTGTTTCTTGTTTTTGTAATTTTTTTCCCCATGAATGTTTTTTTTTAATAAATCTTTTCATAATCAGTTATCATTTTATTTTGATTATCCCTGCATTTGGGTTGTTTTTTTATCCTTGCCATGTCAACTGCATCTCAGACAGGATAAGGGATTCTTCCAAATGCCGTAAATGTACTTTATACTTTTCAGAATAAAGGCTTGAGCAGTTCTCTGCAATTGAGAAAGCTTTAATCTCTTCTAATTTCCTTAATTGTTCAAAATAAAATTATATATATATATATATATATATATATATATAAACAAATTGACTAATTAAAAATAATAGATACATTGTACTGTTCATAATATAAAGCAAAAGACACACAGCTCTTACTTCTTGACAAGAGCCATGGGTAATCCACCAGGTATTACAGGAACTTAATGCTGCTGACCCTATTAATACTACCATAAATTATCTGTGGGTGTGTCGGCCTTCCTGAAGTTGATTACCATCTATGGTTTTGATTACATTCTATTGCTTGTCATCATTGATGGAGAGGTTGTAGACTCTGGAGGGGGCTTTTATTCATTAATGTCCTGAAAACCTTACCACAAACATGGTGAGTCTTTGTTGTCTGTGTAATGGATGTTAATCTGTTTCAGCTTCAGTACATACAGTGTCTTAGCTTACCTGATAACAGGACAGGATGTTTTTGGCCAGTCTGTAAGATGCAGTGTCTTTATATCTTAAAGCATCATTATGGATTGTTCACAGTGAGTGGACATCTTGAAGCAGCTATGGTTTCAGTTTGGCATGCAACTTGATATGCAGTTATTAATATATACTGTTAAAGACTCCATCTACTCCTTAAAGTTTGTGCTGCTATCACATGCTGCTGTAACACTGAAGATTTTCCCCTTGTGTTTATTCAACATTCCTGCTCTCCATCATGGACAATTCATCTCACTCCATTAAAGATCCATTAAAGAGACAAATATTGGATCTACTGTAAAACTAAAAAAAAAAAAAAAACTCTTAAATAATCTGGTTTAAACATAAATGAATAGAGCAGAAACACCACAGACATTACTTAGAGAACCTGAGAGAAGTACAGTGTCAGCTTGACTTGAGGAAAGACATGATGTGTAGAGCAATTATATTCAGTGTTACACTTTTTGGTATCTGTTTGGTTTTTGGTAGTTTCATACATCCAAAGAATGCTTTTCCAGAACTGATCAGGCTTTTTTTTAGAATTTTTATTTATTTATTTATTTTTTTTGACAAAGTCTGGCCTTTCTATTCTTCAGGCTTAAAAAGGATTTTTTTGAGGCTTTTTCCTTAAACAGCTGTTTCCTATTCTGATAAACATGATAAACAAAATGATGACTTCATGATGACTTTAGTGGATTCTGTACAGAGTGTTTAGGCAGCTACAGAGTTGTACATTCACCTTCACATAAACGTATGAACAACTAGGGACAATTGGACAGTTTACATGTTAAATCCATGTGCATTTGTCTTTACTCTCTTCTATACTAATATATGCTTTATAGATATAAAACCAGTGAATAATCAATATACTGATTATAAATCAGTTTACAAAATATTTTCTCTCTACAATGATATGCATTTAGTCTTTTTTATTTTAATTTCATTCATTTTCTCTCTCTCTCACACACACACACACACACATACACACACACGGGAGTGGGAGGAGCGTGTGGCGTACAATAGAATGATGGACTGACCGTGGAATTCTGCGGCGTGTTTCGGATTGGTTCTTCCATCACAAGTATCTTAGCCAATAAGAGAGTTGACGTGATGGTTATATCACAGAGTGCTAGAAGAACAGCGCTGTTATTTTGGTGTTATTCTTAGAACATATCTGAGCTACAAGATTAGCGGAAGAGGCAAAACTGGCGGTAAAACTAGGGCTAAGGCCAAGACTCGTTCATCCAGGGCCAGTCTGCAGTTCCCCGTGGGTCGTGTGCACAGGCTTCTGCGTAAAGGTAATTACGCCGAGCGCGTCGGTGCCGGTGCTCCGGTTTACTTGGCCGCCGTGCTCGAGTATCTGACCGCTGAGATCCTCGAGTTGGCTGGCAACGCCACCCGTGACAACAAGAAGACCCGTATCATTCCCCGCCACCTGCAGCTCGCTGTGCGTAACGACGAGGAGCTGAACAAACTGCTCGGAGGAGTGACCATCGCTCAGGGAGGTGTACTGCCCAACATTCAGGCCATGCTGCTGCCCAAGAAGACCGAGAAGGCCGTCAAGACCAAGTAAACTCGCTCAGCGCTGCGTTTCTCACCACCCAAAAAGGCTCTCACCCACATTTACTGGAAAAGTGCAATTTCATCCTAGTTTTTATTAATGCTGTGTGTTACTTATAAAGACTTATAAAGAACTCATAAAGACAATTCCCCAAATTAGTGTTAAAATCTAACATTAATAATTACTGGTCTTGTTTAAAGATGGATGACATACAATAATAATAATAATAATAATAATAATAATAATAATAATAATAATAATAAATAAAGTCTGCTCTCTAAATGACAGAAAGAGACAGTACGTTGCTGACAGAAAACAAAAGCGCTGTGTTACTGAGAGCGCCAGTAAAATAGGGGTTTGGGTATTAAACTGTGTCCCTGACAGAGAACGGTCCAATAGTCATCAGGTGACGTAACGCGTTTTATCCAATGGCAGACGTGTGCTTTCAATCCGCCCAATGAGAACAGGGCGGCGTTATGGCTTAAAAAGACAGCGTTCGCCAGCGCTGTTTATTCTGGTTTTCCTCCATGAAGTTCACAGCTCGAAGCTATGGCAAGAACCAAACAGACCGCCCGAAAGTCCACTGGTGGCAAAGCACCCAGGAAGCAGCTCACCACTAAGGCTGCTCGCAAGAGCGCCCCGGCTACCGGCAGCGTGAAGAAGCCTCACCGTTACAGGCCCGGCACCGTGGCTCTGAGGGAGATCCGCCGTTATCAGAAGTCTACTGAGCTGCTTATCCACAAGCTGCCCTTCCAGCGCCTGGTGAGAGAAATCGCTCAGGATTTCAAGACCGACTTGCGTTTCCAGAGCTCGGCCGTCATGGCCTTGCAGGAGGCTAGCGAGGCGTACCTGGTCGGTCTGTTCGAGGACACCAACCTGTGCGCCATTCACGCCAAGAGAGTGACCATCATGCCTAAGGACATTCAGCTGGCCCGCCGTATTCGCGGAGAGCGCGCTTAAACCTCAATTCTGTCTAATGTACACAAAGGCTCTTTTAAGAGCCACCACATTCTCTCTCATGAGCACTTCTTCATATCTGTGTGTGTGAGCTCAGAGTTTGTCATATAAAGCTCACTTTGTGTGTGTGTATAATATGAAAATATATAATCACATGTATGTAAATGTGAATCTGCTTAACAGAAATGACATACAGAGTACAGAGTGTTTGTGTTAGGAATATTGTGTTCAGAGATAAGAGTAATTGAAAATAAATAAATACACATTTACTTGTATAGTGCTTTTAGCAATGGACGTTGTCTCAAAGCAGCTTAACAGGACATGAACACAACATAGTTATACAGAGATTAATATAAAACAAAAACTCAAGGTTAGTATTAGAATTATATTTAACCCTTAGGGAGAAACCTTGAAAGGAACCGGGCATAAGGGGGAACCTCATCCTTATGTGGGTGACACTGGACGGTGTGATTATAAATATACAGTCTGACAATGTTGTATTGATGATGAGGATGTTGTCCTCAAAGATCATGTGTAGTCGTCTTCTCCTCTTAGTATATCTGAATATTTAATGAAGCAGAGTCCAACTGGAGCTGGTAAAATAAGATTAAAGCCTTACTGAGTAAAGAAACAGAAAGCTGAATTATTATTATTATAAGTAATAGTATTATTAGTATTATTAGTATCTAATTTGTAATTACATATTAAAATATAGTAGCATGGACAAAAAAAGTGTTCATTCTTTGTTTTGTGTTTAAACAGAAAGAGAAAGAGTGTTGATCACCAGTGTTGATTATTATGAGCTAATTATGACCTCGGGTACAGAGCTCTAGAATTACGATGAATGTTTGATTGCCAATTCTGCTTCTATTTGCTCCCACAATTTGATCCTTTAAGTAGTTGTACTGTTGCTGCTGATATCAGTAGTAGTAGTGGTGGAATTAGTAGTAAACTGTATTAAAAAAAAACTCACAATGGTTACAAATAGTTTCAGGTTACTATTATTATTATTATTAGTAGTAGTTGTTTTTTTTTTTCTTTTACCCAGTGCTACATTTGCACACTTTAGAGTATTGCTTCTACTACTACTTCTAACAACAACAACAACAACAACAACAACAACAACAACAAAACTAATATAAAAGCAATAAATTACATAATTAAAACTTACTGTTATGAATACTATTTGATCTTATATGTTGTTGGCCAAATTTCAAAATTGCAACAAGACATTTAGTTCTTGACTGATAATCTTTCAAACTAGATTACAATTTTCATATACAGTTAGGTCCATATATATTTGGACACAGGCACAATTTTAGTTTTCTTTTAGGTATTTACCAAAACATATTCAAACTATAGTTGTATAGGTATAGTGGGCTGAAAGTCTCTCAATTTGAGGGTATTTAAAGCCAATTTGGAGGAAGGGTTTAGGAATTACAGCTCTTGAGAGTAGCTAGCCTGCATTTTTCAAGGGACCAAAAGTAATTCTAAAAGTAAATCAAAAGCTGTTTCATTGACAGGTGTAGGCTATTCCTTCATTATTTCTTCATCAATTAAGCAGGTAACAGGTCTGGAGTTGATTCTAAGTGTGGTATTTGCACTTGGAATCTGTTGCTGTGAACCTACTGTATATCATGTGTTCAAAGGGGCTCTCCATGCAAGTCAAACAGGCCATCATTAGGCTTCATAAAGAAAACAAATCCATCAGAGAAATAGCAGGAACATTAGGAGTGGCCAGATCGACAGTTTGGTACATTATGAGAAAATAGAATGCAATGTGAGCTCAGCAACATAAAAAGGCCTGGCCGTGCACGGAAGATAACAGTAGTAGATGACTAAAGGCAGAAAGACTCACGAACAAACATTAACTGAAGACAGCTGCAGTTAAGGCCTGGCAAAGCATCAGAAAGGAGGAAACCCAGTCTCTGGTGATGTCCATGGGCTCCAGACTTTAGGCAGTCATATATATATATATATATATCTCGCACTTCATTGCTCTGCTTTCAGTACAGTAAAGTGTACAGTGGACCTAACTGTGTGTGTGTACAGTGATACCTAGAGATACGAGTGCTTTGACATAGGAATTTTTTGAGATACGAGCTGTGATTCAACCATATTTTTTGGCTTGAGATACGAGCGATACGAGCATCAGAGCCGCCGCCGCCGAAACAAAGATACCCAACGACCACGTGTGCTCTGTTTCCCCCGCCTCAGCTTCCCACGTCTCACTCGGTTAAAGCCACCTTTCCACTGCACACGACACACGACGGCCGATAAACAGGAAGTCGTTCATTTCTTATGGAGAGTCGTAAAGGGGCTGCCGACCCTCTGTGGAATCGTAATTTTCTGATCCATTTTAAGCATTGGATCTGTTAAAAAATTTGAACTTGTGCGACTACACCGCATCTGATATTCCGACCGGACAGGTTTTTATTAAAATGACCGGCAGATGTTAGTGAGGAAAGAGTGACAAAAAGGCAAAAACAAGTGAAGAGAAAAGCGATGAAGAAAATTAAGCAATTAAGTTAAGTTAAGAGAAATCAAGCATCGCATTAGTTCTGGCAGGCCACGTCGTCAAGAGTGCATCAGCTGTTAATCAGCTGTCCACGACGCGCACCAATCCGTTTACTACATCCATATTACCCGACCATTTAAATTCCCATTCATAGAGCCGCTTCCTAGCGCTTCACTGCTGCTGCAATTTAAACTCCCTCCTCCAACCCCGACTCCACCATGCCAGAACCCGTGTTCGTTGTACCAGTTTACATCATAAATCTCCACATATTTTTCTCTCTCTCACCCTCTCTCTCTCTAATTATTGAATTATTTATTTATCCATTATTCATTTATTATTTTCCTTTCCTATTTTTAACTCTATGCATGATTAATGGTTTTGTTATACGGGGGGTTTATTCTATTTTCTAGTTGCTGCTCTCCCTGCTCTAAATGAAGTTTAGTTCCATTTAAGTGTAAAGTAGCATTAACAGTGCAAGTAAGTGAACGAAAGTGAAAGTGTAATTCCTCCTAACTTCTCCGCCTGTTTACTCCTCCCTCAACCTCCATGCGCATCTTCCGTAAAGTAAAACCAGTTTATTTTTTTAACATTCTCTTTTATTACTGTATGTTTTTATACTATATGTGTCATTTATCAATACAGGTACTGAACATTTTTCATATTCAAAACACAAACAAAACAACTGGAGTGGAATTTTACGGGGAAAATTGCTTTGAGATACGAGCAAGTTGAGATACGAGCAAGGTCACAGAACGAATTAAACTCATATCTCGAGGTATCACTGTATACTTTATGTATATATATATATATATATATATATATATATATATATATATATATATATATATATATATATATATATATAAAAAACACACTTCATTGCTCTGATTTCAGTACAATAAAGTGTACAGTGTATCAGACTCTGTTGTTCAGCTGTTGTCTTGTTTATCTATAACAAACAGAGTCTACTTATATACATGTAATCTAACATAGCTGTTCAAATGATCCCATTTACAGTGAGGCCTGTGTCTAGACGGTGTCGACTAAATATTTCAAGTATAACAGTGACGTTTTATTTTGACCCACATTTGATATTTGAATTTTGACTTCAATGAGCTTTCTTTGTGAATGAGATTAGTGTTGGAGACAATATAGCTCATTTAGACTCTAAACCTCATAGATTCGGTAATATTTTGTGTTTTACAGCTGATAACATGACTGGAGACGCAAATGACTTCAAAAGCCGTATAAAGCAATATCCAATATATATTTATATAATAGATGCTCTTTAGTACAATATTATAAGTTAATTGATTTATATACATCTCTATCTTTTTATTTTATATAGTGTGTGTGTGTGAAACGCGTGTAAAGTCTGGCGGTAGAAACAGGATTTTTTCCCCCTTTTCTTTTGTCATAAAGCACAAAGTTGAGTGTAAAACGGCGGAAGGGGAACAAAGCACAGAGGGGACAGTGGGGAGGAGTAAGTGTGTAGGAGGAACGGGAGGAGGCGCTCCGCATCAGGAACTTTGGGATTATGACCAATAACACACGTTTGTTCGCTTGTGCCTAATTACAATGTCAGACTGTAAATAGACCAGCCGCTAGGTGGGTGTTGCTCATTCTTTCGCAGTTCACTCGAACAACAACAACAACAACAACAACAACAACAACAGCAGCAACAGCATGCCTGAACCAGCTAAGACCGCGCCCAAGAAGGGATCTAAGAAAGCCGTGACCAAGAACGGCAGCTAAATGCGGCAAGAAGCGCAGAAAGACCAGGAAGGAGAGTTACGCCATCTACATATACAAAGTCCTGAAGCAGGTGCACCCTGATACCGGCATCTCCTCTAAGGCCATGGGCATCATGAACTCGTTCGTCAACGACATTTTTGAGCGCATCGCCGGTGAGTCTTCTCGTCTGGCTCACTACAACAAGCGCTCCACCATCACCTCTAGGGAGATCCAGACTGCCGTGCGTCTGTTGCTTCCCGGAGAGTTGGCCAAGCACGCCGTGTCTGAGGGCACAAAGGCCGTCACCAAGTACACCAGCTCCAAGTAAAGCGCCTTACCGCTGTCTTTATCAACACAAAGGCTCTTTTAAGAGCCACCCACCTTTTCATACAACGTGCAAATCTCCTTTCTGTGTATGAGTCACACACACACAAACACACACACAACAAAGGATAACCACTTTTTTCACGTATGTATTCCATTTAAAAAAAAAAAAAAAAAAAACATTTATTGAAAGATTTTCAAATAACTATTAAAATTTTCATAAGTATATCATGTGTTTTACAGTCTTACATTTGAATAAAAAAACAAGACTTGCAAAAAACAAATTTTTGGTCATATCTGCTTTAACATTTTTAACATCTGCTTTGACATATTTACAAACATCTATCAGCAAAACATTTTTAATACAGTCCAATGTCATTTGTTTTTTGGTCATCGGTCCATGTTCTTTTTGTACACTACCTCAGCAGGAATATGGCACTGGTCACTAATCATTTTACATCTGGTTTTCCAAATTTTAGAATTAACAATACAAACAATTAGCCAGTAAAGTTCCATCACATTTTTGTTAGCTTTGTGTTGAAAATTACATTATTACAATATTACGTTAAATATAAAATGTGAATAAAAAAACACTAAATATCTTTTTTACTTTATGCCATATTTCTGCTGATTGTGTACAATTTATAAAAAGTTAAATTTTCATCCTCTTTAAAATCATTTACATTTACAGCATTTAATTAGTCTTTATATTTAAATGTAAAATCTCTGTATACTAATTTATGAAAAGTTTTCTCTCGCTCTTCCTATCTTCTTTCTCCATGAGTTCATATCTCTTATCCACTCAGTCCTTCTTTACATTGCCTGTGTCACATGTTTACAAAAAGCTATGTTTAATTTATTACCCAGCTCAGTAGCACCCAGACCTCCTAGTTTTTTGGTTTGTATAGAAATGTTTGTGTTGTAACTTCTCTATTGTTTCTCTATATAAAACCTACACACATTTGATTTCATTTTATTATTTTATTGGGAAAGACAATAATTTAGCTAATACAAATGTTTAAATTAACCAAATTCTTGATTTATAATTAGCTATTTCCAGTTTTCATTTTCAGATTTTATTTAATATCATTTCTCTCCCCAGTTGTGTTCAGCACATTTACACTAAAAATGGTTTTGCACACTGTTGGTTTTACCCCAAAATGTTTTGTTAAAATAACACACATACATTTCTTTCCCCACCAAAACACTATTGTATTGCGTGTAATTAACTTAAAATGTTATGTTCCACTATACTTAATAATCAGTCGTTAAACTAACGTAAAGTGTTTAATTTTGCTATTCAAAAAAACGGAAGTGACAATTTCCAACATATTGGATGAAGACGGCGCAAAAGAGGGAAGGTGGTGAATGCCGTCAGACGTAGAAGTACCATCGAAATTATAAAGTTAATCTAAAGCCAAAGTCTAATTTCTGTTAGTGTTTCGCAAAGTATGCTTTGGGATGCTTTTACTATATTAACTATCAAATATTGTGTGCAATTTGCGTCATTAACGGTAGCATATGTCTCAGGTGAGTTTTTTTAGTCGGTTCATATAAGCATGTAAGCATGTACACGTGCTTGCCGCTAAAGCCGCCTTCACACTGCACACGACAAAAGGCGGCCGATAAACCGGAAGTCATTCATTTCCTATGGAGAGTCGCAAAGGGGCTGCGTGAGGTGCCGACCATCTGCGGATCCGTAATTTTCAGATCCGTTTTGAGTGTTGGATCCATTAAAAAACTTAAACTTGTACGACTACACCACATCTGATATGCCGACCGGATGTGATGTATTCCAATGTTGTCCTATCAGGTTCGTGTGCGCGAGGTGATAATAATACTTTTCAATAATTCTTAACTTTGTATTTAAAACAAAAAGATTGTTTTTGATAAAGTTTAAAAATTACTATTGTTATTGATACAAATATATATAAATTATATAATAAAAAAAGATATAAATTTTTTTATTATTATTTTTAATAGTTGTGTCCATGTTTCCTCAAAAATTATTCGCGGTTTTTCTGGATTTATTGTTATATTGATTGTTTGTATTTACTTCTTCATTAATTCATTCATTGATTGTTTGTATTTACTTCTTCATTAATTCATTCATTCAAGATAAATGGAGGAAGAATACAGGCTCTTGCTTTTGCTCTCCTTTACTGGAGACGCAAAAGAAAATATTGCAAATCAGTGTGGATACAACACTACCTGACTCGGAGAAAAAGTGTATGATTCTAGAGATGTATCATACAATATTAGGTTTGCCGAGACTGCTAGAATTAGCTTCTCTCCCATGTTGACGTCTACCCGATCATATCGCACATTCCGTGCGACTGTCACTAGGGGCGAAATTCGACAGTCGTTTCCGTATGTCGTGTGCAGTGTGAAGGCGGCTTAACGCTAGCATATGTCTCAGGTGATTTTTTTCCGTTGGTTCATATAAGCGTGTATGCATGTACACGTACTTGTTGCTAACGCTAGCATATGTCTCATGTGTATTAAAATAACCATTCAAAAACATGTTTTATAAAGTTTTTTTTGAAACTTGTATTATTTTTTGTTTGTTTCTAGTAGCAACTTAAACTGTTAAAAAGATGTAGTCATTAGCCAATGTTTATTAAAGTTTTACAGTGAAAGTGATGGAAAAACATGAAGCTACAGCAGAACTGTACCATTTCCTTGCCTACATCAAGATTGTCTGTGCACATTTAACTAAATGAATGCACTTAAGTTCCACTTGCCTAAGATTCCAAGTTTAATGCTTTATTGTTGAATAATGTATTTTCCTCTAAACACTGTATTGTTAACATTGTGAACTTGAGTACATTGCAGTGTTACCTGTTTTTTGTCAACAATAAAAAAAAAATAAATAAAATGGTGTTATTGTTAAATTTCTTATTAAATTAATAGATAAAATCTCATTTAAGTAGTATAATTTAAATTATAAGACATTGCTTAAATATAACATTTATTTCAACTTAAAATAATTTGTTTAACTTAATAGTTCTGTCACGGCACAGGACAAAGGCAAGTGAGGATCCAAATGCAGATTTTAAAGTTTAATTATTCAAAACACAAGAAAGCAGCTGAACAGACAGGCAGACAGAACAAGGCAGGAAACAGGGCTAACAGGAAACAGGGCTAACAGGAAACAGGGCTAACAGGAAACAGGGCTAACAGGAAACAGGGCTAACAGGAAACAGGGCTAACAGGAAACAGGCACACCAACATACAAAAACGACCAACACCAGGGAAGTGAACAAACAGTATATATAGCTGACAGGAACCAATGACAAAGCAGAGACAATCAAAGACAAAGACAACACACCTGAGGAGATGAATGAGTACAATTAATGTCCATGGAAACCAAAGAGTGGGCGGAGCAAACAATTAGCCACAGGGAAAGACAGCAGACAGAAACAGGACAGAAACACAGACAGACTCATTACAAGTTCTTTTATAAAACATATGCTCAAAAACATTAGTAATGTGAACTAATACATTTCATTAAAGACTACTAATGTAAACTTGATTTGTCTATCACATGACTTGAGATTATATGTTCAAACAACTTAACTTGTTTAGTTTTATCCTGTGTAAAAACTAAAATGGTTTAGTGCAACGGGTTTCCTCGCAAATTTGTAGTAATGTCAACTAATTCGGGTTAAGAGTGTAGGCCTTATTTCAATCAGCGCATTGCAGCTTTTATAAATGTACACTAGAGGGGGAAAAAAAGATGGTGTGCATCTTGAGACATAGCTATATCTTAAAATACGTCAATGCCATTGTTATCAGTAGAGTTCCTTTCAGTTAAAACCGCTCATATGCATTTTACTTTGGGACTAGCTTAAGCCTTGTCTGTCAGTTAAACTGTAAGTCACATTAAAATTGGATGAAACTATGAAGCAAGTACAAATAATGCCACATTCACTTCGCAGGTGTGCATATTTTTACATTTTATCTGATATTTTTTTATGGCAACATGTTTTTCCTCCTGCTTTTTGCCGTTTATCACCTTCTTTGATGAAGAAAAAAGAATTGCCACAACTTTGACTGAGAAAACAGCATTTTAAGGTAAGTGAAGAACTGTTTTGTCTTTTTGGGATTAAAAAACATTTGGTAAAAAAAAAACAAAAAAAAACATCAGGGCATGAATAGGGCAGATGTTTCATGTACTGTATAACACTACTGTATATGGACAATGTTCTACATCGTTTAGCTCAAACTTAGCCCAGCACAACAGCCTGGAATTTTAACACTTTGTTCTTATTTAAAAATCTTTAGACTGATGACATTGAAGCGAAGAGAGAGTGTATAATCAAAGCTCTTTGTGCCTACCTAAACGAAGAACCTACCAGACTGTTTCAGGAGTTTTTTTGTGAGTATATGCTTCTTAAAATGGATTCTAAATGCTTTTTTTTAAAGCTGATAAACAGGAATTTAAGAGTAATGTGTTTTTTAAATATATCCACTCTAGGATACAGATAATGCCACTGCACAGGAGGTGATCCAGAAGACTGTAATGGGGATTTATGTCACACGGCTTGAAGGTGCAGAAATGGAAGATAGCCTAGGAGATGTTGGAGTGGTGTTGGAGGGGCATGAGGTTCTTCAAAACCTTTGCAGTGTCCCATATGCAGCAGCCATGTTAATGGGACTAATATATGGACTAAATCTAAGCTACCCTCCTGAATTGAGGTACACTTTCGAAGCACTTCAAAAGTTGATCTTGGAGCTTGATGGCAATAAGTTGTCAAATAAAGTGCAAACACTAAAGAGCAAGCTCTTCTGGCAGGAACCAAGAAGTGTGAAATGCAATACAATATTATAAATATACACACACAACACAATATACTTTTATACAATACAAACTTTTCTTTTAAAACTGTCCTTGAGTTTGTCCAGTTTACTGTTCAAACTCAAGGACAGTTTTAAAAGAAAAGTATTAGTAACACATCCCACTTCTTAATCAATAAATGGCCAGAAAATAAACAATAAAACCGGCAAATTTAAATGAAAACTTAATTAGAGGTTCTCAGTCTAACATTTACAGGCCTGTATGTAGCTGGGGTTTTAGGGAAGCCAAACAAAATGGCTACTTCACCGTGAGGGCCACAAGGGACAAATATTACTTTTGATGAAGATGGTTGCACACCCTTTCCAGACAATGTTCAATAATTTAGGCTGTCCTAATTGTAGTACTGTGCTTGTTTAATCCAGTGTTTACATTGATGCCATTATGTACTGACCAGTCATGATGGTTTCAGTTGGATCTGTTTTTGGTTTGTCAGAATTCATCAGATTTGTCCATAATGTTCCACTAAGCCGGTGGCAACAGTGGGCAAATTTGGGTCTTGCCCACCCGATTCACAATCATGTGGATGCTGCAGCTTTCTGGTCTGAGCAAAAATGCAGAGAAGCAACAAGGACAAACATTGACTGTATGTCAAACTGGTATGTTTGTGTGTGTGAATGAGTCAAAAATTAAGACAATGTCTTTAATCATGCATTGTCAGTTACATTAATCAGATACCAAAAAGTGTAACACTGAAAATAATTTCTCTACACATCACGTCTTTCCTCAAGTCAAGCTGACACTGTACTTCTCTCAGGTTCTCTAAGTAATGTCTGTGGTGTTTCTGCTCTATTCATTTGTGTTTTATTCCATAAAATAATAAACCAGATTATTTAAGAGTATAAAACTTTTTTTAAGTTTTACAGTAGATACAATATTTGTCTCTTTAATGGATCTTTACTGAGTATGATGAATTGTCCATGATGGTGAGCAGGAATGTTGAATCAACACAATGGGAAAATCTTCAGTGTTACAGCAGCATGTGATTTAAGGAGTAGACGGAGTCTTTAACAGTATATATTAATAACTGCATATCAAGATGCATGCCAAACTAAAACCATAGCTGCCTCGAGATGTCCACTCACTGTGAACAATCCATAATGATGCTTTAAGATATAAAGACACTGCATCTTACAGACTGGCCAAAAACATCCTGCCCTGAGTTATCAGGTAAGCTAAGACACTGTATGTACTGAAGCTGAAACAGATTAACATCCATTACACAGACAACAAAGACTCACCATGTTTGTGTTAAGGTTTTCAGGACATTAAAGAATACAAGCACCCTCCAGAGTCTACAACCTCAGATAGTTATAGAGTTGTGTTATTTTAATTTTGGTTATATTGTATAGTATTGTTGTTCCTATAGTGTTGCTCTATGCTTATTATTTATCTCAGGTGATAAATCAAAGTCCATTGAATTGTGAACAGAGTTTATGAATCAGTTCTGGAGCTATAATACCTCCATTCTGTACTCTTCATACAGTAGGATTATGATTTATCATAGGATTTATCATAGGATCTTAATAAAATAGCATTATTCATAAATAACTAGCTGTGAACATTGAACACTTCACACAGGACACAGAGGAGTGTTAAGATGAACTTTCCTATTTACAAATGTATTTCCAGTCTTTAGTTTAATAAATAGTTCATTATCAGTTTATCATTTATGATGTTTAATTTGTTGTTCTGTGTTCTCCCTGGTTGTGATGTTACTAATCCTCATGTTCTGTGTTCTCTCTGGTTGTGATGTTACTAATCCTCATGTTCTGTGTTCTCTCTGGTTGTGATGTTACTAATCCTCATGTTCTGTGTTCTCTCTGGTTGTGATGTTACTAATCCTCATGTTCTGTGTTCTCTCTGGTTGTGATGTTACTAATCCTCATGTTCTGTGTTCTCTCTGGTTGTGATGTTACTAATCCTCATGTCCTGTCTTCCCTGTTCTCAATTTAAATTACAGCCTGTGTTTTGCTCTGTGTGATCAAAGTCTGGTTCAGATTTATTACCTGCTGTTTACTAACCTGTCTTTTACTTTGTGCTTTTATTGGTTTTATCTGCCTTTGGATTTGTTTTCATTTATAATAAAAGCTCCCCTGTACTTGTGTGCAGACATCCTCTGTTCTTCTGACAGTTTAAAACAAAATAAACTTGTTCAAATGAACATTGCTTGAGTTTTTACATTCAATAATTACATGAATACTGAGTTTGCCTCCCCTGAACTAATCGGTGTTTAAATTCAGTTATAATCATATGTAGTGATGTACTTACAGTTATCAGTTTTACTGCTGATCAGAACTGCTGAGGGATTTTAATCTCATTTCTTTTGTCTTAGTTGAGTGTGTGTGAGAGACTTGGTCAATCCCTGCTGTCTGTTTAGATGGTAAGAATCTACATATTGATCACGTTCCTATTTCTCAGTAGAGAATGTTGTTGTAATAAAAATTCTGAACAATGGATTTTTTAATATACTGGGAAAAAACTGGGAAAAATATTTAACATAATTTCTTAAAGCAAATTTCAGACACTGGGGAAATACTTACTTGTAAAGTTACTGACAGAACATCAAGGACATGACACAAATCTGGGTAGATTGTACAACATTAAAACCCCAAAAGGAAATGTCTTAAATCTGTGTTTTGTTTTTTTTTATTTTGAACCTTCCATAAACCTGTTTTCATCGTTTTTTTTTTTTTGTTTGTTTGTTTGTTTTTTTTAAATTCTCAGTTATACTGGACATCAGAGCTACATTTACATTTCTACTACTATGACATGGCTTGAAGCTCAGACTTACTGTAGACAGCATCACACAGACTTGTCAAGCTCAAGAGATGCAAATGAAGACTGGTCTTAGGCTGGACTTTAATTGGTCTGTTCAGAGACACCTTCCAGGAGTGGAAAACCTGATAATGCCCTGAAGAATGAAAACTGTGGTTATATAAATAACAGTCAGGCTGTTGATGCTCTGTGCTTAGACATAATGCCTTTCTTCTGTTATTCAGGTGAGTTAATGTTTTATTCAGTCTTACATTTAGGCAAATTAATCTGAGTTCAGTATGTTATTTTAATTGTGTTTTTGTTTGTGTTTCTGCATTTAGATGTCACAGGAAAACAACAAACACTAAGAGTGAAGGTCCGATCCAAAGAGGATGTGAATGATCCTGCAGTGATGAAGTCCATCTTGGAGCAGGTGGGTCTCAACCTCCACAAGACTTCTAACGTACATTTCCCAGTATTCATCAAACTCTGACACATATAAACTGTATTGTAATCAGATTCTGACTGTTGTATACAGTTTCTGTATCATTTCCTACAGGTGAGTCTCTATCCTGCATTATTTAGTAATAAAAGTCTTATTCTGTTCATCAGATCAACCAGAAACTGAAGGATGATTTGGGGACAGAAGATCACAGTGAAATGGCGTAAACAACCAGATGGAGTAGTGTTTCACAAGCTGAAAGAAGGAAATAATAAAGTACAGTATAAAATAAAATGTTATCTGTTACTTGTAAGTTAATTTTAAGTTAGCTTTTGATTCCTGCTAAGTTTTGAGTTTAGTTGTTAGATGTACATTAGCATAATATGTATATGATAATATGTATAATGAATGTATATTACAGTTTTTCTCAATCGATTTGGTACATTTCTCCAAACTCAGGTAACAGCTCTCAAAACAGTTAACACAGCAAACTAAACACACTCTTATGCTGGTGAAACCATTAAGTATTCACTTCACAATGAAACACAGCATTTTATTCTAGTAATGCATTTAGTAAAATTCAATATTAACATCAAAACTAAAAGTCTGTTGATTTTATAACAAATTCAGCTGAAGATACACAAAGAAATAAATGAAAATACATGTTTTTCATTAAGTTCTTTAATGAGGAGTTCAGGTGTACAACAATAAGTTGTCACCCCACACATTCAAAAAAAAAAAAAAAAACATATATATATATATAATTATGCAAATAAGTACATAGGTAAATAAGAAATAAAGTGATAAATGTACTGCATTCAGTGAATCAATTATTTTATTGATCATGCCTCTCAATTACATCTGGCCAGAGAGTTTCATCGACATCACAAAAAAAACGCCTTGAATGCTGTATCCATCCTTGACATGCTTGTGCCCCAATATCTCCACAGGCCTCTTCCATCACTTGAAGAAGACTTACTTGGTTGTAAGGGTTGCAATCATGTACTTTCCATCTCCAAGAGGAGAAGAATTCCTCAATTGGATTCAGGAAAGGAGAATATGGTGGAAGAAACACCATCCTGAATTGTGGGTGATTCTCGAACCACTCTCGCACTAGTGCTGAATGGTGGAATTGGACATTGTCCCAAACAACTACAAAATTCTGCACCATTTGCTCCTGATCACCCTGTGGAAAGAGGATTTCATTGAGGAGGTTTAAAAAATATAGGAGCCTTGCTGTGTTGTATGGTCCCAAGACAGCATTGTGTGCCACAACACCAGTTGTAGAAATTGCTGCACAGAGAGTGATGTTGCCTCCTCGTTGTCCAGGGACATTGACTGTAGCACGATGGCCAATCACATTTCTCCCTCTTCTCCTTTTTTTTTTTTTTTTTGAAGATTGAAGCCTGCTTCATGAATATACAGGTACTCATAATGAGTTGTACTGCTATCCAACTCCAAGATTCTCTAGAGTAAAAAGAACACAAGGTAAAATATAGTAAATTTGTGTTTTACAGTAATGACATTGATTGCAGTCAATACTACTGTGAAATTGTTGCTGAAGTTTGAGTTCACACTTTGAAGCAGCAGTATACATAGATATGCCTAAATCTTTTCACATATAGTAGCACGGAATAGTTTATGGACACATACTTAAAATTCAGGAAAAATATATCTTTGAGTTGACAGTAAAATTGCATTAAGTGGGTTGCACATACTTGAACAAACTGGAATTGCAACTCCTTCACTCTAACAGAGTTCCTCTCAAAGGGCACTTTGTATACTTGCTTCATTCGGATAGCATTTTTTCTTAGAACATGGTCAATTGTGGAGCGACTGCATTGGTGGATATTGTGGAACAGTTGATTGTCCTGTGTTATTCTTTGCTGAATTTCTTTGAGGCGGAGGGTGGTGTTCTGGACCACCATGTCAACAATGGCCTGCTCTTGTTCAACTGAAAAAAGTTTTGTTCATCCACCTGAATGTTCTCTAACTTCAATTCTGAAAAAGGTTTGGACAAGCAGGAACATTTACTGTAGAGATCTAGACCTACTGTATGTCAAACAAGACTACATGGACTCTCATTGTAAAAGTAGAATGATATAGTTACTTACCGGTTTTCCCTCTGAAATGCATGGATAATTGAAGCCACTGTGGATCTGTTTATATTGGGCTGAACTCTCTGGCCAGCTTCTCTCAGTGAGAGACCATGATTTATGACATGGTCAATAAGTGTGGCTCTGATTTCATTTGAAACATGCGTGTACCGTACACTCATTCTACCTCTCCTCCCTCCTCTTCCTCCCTGTCCACCTCTTCTTATATTTTCTCTTTCCACTATACCATTGCCCTCCAATCTATCCATCTCTTCAAACTCTTCTCCTCTTCCTACATCCTCAGCTCTTCTTTCTCTATCTCTTCTTCCTCTTCCGCTTCTCCCTCTACCCTGGCCACCACCTCTCACTTTTAAACCTCTTCTGTTTCCACTGCTCATACTTCTTTTTTTGTCTTACTGTATCTCCTCATTTGTCTTCTTTGTTCTTCGTCTCTTCCCCTTTTGTAGTTGTTGTAATTACGTAAGACAGCTGTGTGAACAATTAGGAAATTGTCTTTTTCTGTGTTGAGTGGATTACTAACTCATCAGATAACAATTTGGCATTAATTGAAGACACAAGGTGTGCAACTGACTATTTTACAATTCACAGAGTTTTGTTTGTGTTTTGAAAATGGTACAAAATTGTTTGTGATCTTTGTGAAGAACAATGAAAAAGTTACAAATGTTTTTCCTGATATATTAAAGATTTGGTTGGCTGTATGAACTACTGTGATAAAATTAGGGATTTTTGTGCACAGTGTTTTGAGAAAATTATGCTTTTGATTTGCGATTTGTATGAAATGAAGAAGAATTTACTATCTGTTTAGGACAATTACAAAGTGTACTGATCACTGTGTTAACTGTTTTGAGAGCTGTTACCTGAGTTTGGAGAAATGTACCAAATTGATTGAGGAAAAACTATAACTAGTAACCTGATTACCTGGGTTACAAGTGTCTTTATATCTTAAAGCATCATTATGGATCGTTCACATTGAGTGGACATCTCGGACAGCTATGGTTTTAGTTTGGCATGCATCTTGATATGCAGTTATTAATATATACGGTTAAAGACTCCGTCTACTCCTTAAAGTTTGTGCTGCTATCACATGCTGCTGTAACACTGAAGATTTTCCCATTGTGTTGATTCAACATTCCTGCTCTCCATCATGGACAATTCATCTCACTCAGTAAAGATCCATTAAAGAGACAAATATTGTATCTACTGTAAAACTGAAAAAAAAAATTCCCAGAAAGTTTTATAATCTTAAATAATCTGGTTTATTATTTTATGGAATAAAACACAAATGAATAGCGCAGAAACACCACAGACATTACTTAGAGAACCTGAGAGAAGTACAGTGTCAGCTTGACTTGAGGAAAGACATGATGTGTAGAGCAATTATATTCAGTGTTACACTTTTTGGTATCTGATTAATGTAACTGACAATGCATGATTAAAGTCAGGGTCTTTATTTTTGACTCATTCACACACACAAACATACCACTTTGACATACAGTCAATTGTTTTCCATTTTTGCTCAGACCAGAAGGCTGCAGCATCCACATGGTTGTGAATCGGGTGGGCAAGACCCAAATTTGCCCACTGTTGCCACCGGCTTAGTGGAACATTATGATTTCTAAATCTGATGAACTCTGACAAACCAAAAACAGATCCAACTGAAACCATCATGACTGGTCAGTACATAATGGCATCAATGTAAACACTGGATTAAACAAGCACAGTACTACAATTAGGACAGCCTAAATTATTGGACATTGTCTGGAAAGGGTGTGCAACCATCTTCATCAAAAGTAATATTTCTCCCTTGTGGCCCTCACGGTGAATTAGCCATTTTGTTTGGCTTCCATAAAACCCCAGCTACATACAGGCCTGCAACTGAGAACATCTAAGTTTTCATTTACTTTTGCCGGTTTTATTGTTTATTTTATGGTCGTTTATTGATTAAGAAGTGTGATGTGTTATTAATACTTTTCTTTTGAAACTGACCTTGAGTTTGAACAGTAAACTGGACAATAATTCGCACAACATAATATATGTATCACATACTGTTCGTATCATTTATATTGTGTTGTGTGTGTATATTTATAATATTGCATTTCACACTTCTTGGTACCTGTCAATTTAATATATTTAATTGTCAGTAGAACCCATACTCAATGTAAATCAGAGATAAGACTAGATTAAGTTTAACTAGACTAGATTAAGTTTAACTAGACTAGATTAAGATTTTCAGTAAAATGAAAAAGAGCTCAGGTTAGCCACCCCATAATAGCCAGTAACGCTAGGGGTGCTACACACTAAAATCTAAGTATATATGATATAACCTCAGCTACAGGGAATTTAAAGGAATAAATTTATAATAAATAAAAAAATCATTTTTGTTATATAGAACATTTGAATGTTTTTCTTTTCATATTGATGTGAATATGAGAATGGTGATGTTTTCCTTTCTTTCTTTTATTTTCCTTTTCTTCCCTTTTTTTTTCCATGTTGAAAGAACGTAATGTTTCTTTAAATTAATAGAGAATTAAGTGACTTTAATCATCTCAGAACTGTTTATACATTTAATTGAATTTGAATTATTATTGATATATTGTTGTTTAATTGTTGTTCTGCATACTGCTGTATTTTTATTTTTATTGTTTTCCATTTTTCTTTTCTTCCCTTTGTTGATTTACCAGGGTTTAAATTTAAAACAAATCAGAAAAATCTAAAAGTGTTGGGGAAAGTATAAACATTCTAGCCATTTAAAATTAGATCAAATAAATAGATTAGAACATTAAACTTATAAACAGGTTAAAAGTTCATTTAGGTCTGATTTTATAAATTAGGAAGGACTTTATAAATAGGCCAAACCTAAATCAAGTATAACATCTGGATTTAATTTGATTAGATTTTGAAATCTGCTGATATGTATTTTATTTGTTCATTGTTTACGTACCATTTTGGATTGAATATACAGCTTCTGAATAATAGAAGATGATCTGAATAATAACTGAAGCACTTGACCTGTGTCTGTTTGATTTTATCCATAGCACTGCTGATGTTCCCTTATTCATTCATGTTTGTACCCTCTTTATTTTTATATGTGCTGCATTTCTTCCAGCTGCATATGGTGGTTTTTTATGTCTGTGGTTAACTGATAAAAAGTTGATGTTTTTTTAGAAACCTCTTGCATGTGTCTATGAAATTTTGTATAGTTTTTGTACACCCTGTCACTGACTCTGTATTATGTCTGTGTTATGTTTCTAAAAGAACAGTGATAAAGTGCAGAATCTGAGAGCTTTCAACCTCTGATAATAAGTTCATTAGAGTCTCTGCTTGTTTCTGACTCATATAGTGCGGTATGTGCTGGACTTTACATGTCTCTAGAAGACCACACCCAGGAAGTGACGCTGATGTAGTGTAGAAGACGAGCATATAGATTAAATAATTAATAAGCTACATAATACACAAATAGGGGGGCATGGTGGCTTAGTGGTTAGCACATTCGCCTCACACCTCCAGGGCCGGGGTTCGATTCCCGCCTCCACCTTGTGTGTGTGTTCTCCCCGTGCCTCGGGGGTTTCTTCCGGGTACTCCGGGTTTCCTCCCCCGGTCCAAAGACATGGTAGGTTTATTGGCATCTCTGGAAAATTGTCCCTAGTGAATGAGTGTGTGTGTGTGTGTGTGTGTGTGTGTGTGTGTATGTGTCCTGCTATGGGTTGGTACTCCGTCCAGGGTGTATCCTGCCTTGATGCCCGATGATGCCTGAGATAGGCACAGGCTCCCCGTGACCTGAGGTAGTTCGGGTAAGTGGTAGAAGATGAATGAATGAATACACAAATAATAAAAGCATTGTGGATGGATGTTGACCGCCATCGTGTGGCCACGTTTAGGAAATGCAGGTTACTCACACCTTAGTAATATAATTTGTAGCAATCAAATCAAATCAATTTTTTTTTATCACATACACACACATTCAGGGTACTTGTCCTCCTTTTGTTTGCAGCAGAGCTTTGTTTGCTTAATCCTCTACTTCCAACATTAGAAATGCTGTCACTTGGATTTATTTCATCTTGGTTATGCATGTCACTTTGAGACTTGTTCTGAGTTTTTGAATCATCTGAAGAACTTTGGCTTTCAGCAAATTGCAGCTGTTGATTTTGGGTTTTATCATTTAAGTTCTCAATTCCATTTAACCATTGCGTTGTATTTTTTATGAACACATCACTGTATTTATGTATACTTGAAAACCAGTCATTCTGATTAGTTTGAATCATGAAGTTTAATTGTCTCTTTAAAAAACTGTGTCAAGTTCAGACCGTACCATTGAAACATTCTCATTACTCGACATGAGCTTTTTGATGGTTGGTATTGAACCTTTAATCATGTTGACATTTCTCTTTCGGTCTTTCTGAAGTTGTTCAATTTTATTAGACAAAGCCTTTGCGGTAAGCTGAACTTTTTTTGCTTCCATTTCTCCTGTTCAGTATTCGCGTCTGTTTCAGACTCACTCATGATGAACGCATCCATAACAAGCAAACAATCCAAAACAATCCAAAATGTTTCTTCAATCGTATATTCAAGAAAACATAGCAGTTGAGATCCAAAATGGCAACAGCAACTGCGATTTAAAGCCAAACACAACAGTGGCGGTTGTATGCTAAACAGCCACTTATGCCAAACTTAATCCACAACACACAAGCATTAATATTGTAACCCTTGTCCTACCAGTTAGACGATGGTAAACGTTGAACAAGGCTGGTCCTATTATTCCTTTTGTCCAAGCATGCAATTGTTTCCATTAAAACAGGCTGAGCTTTTCCAATCAAAACTATCGATGCAGCGCTTCCTCGATGTGCTCAGTCAAAGCACGCAGGCCTCTGCATTGAATCGTTCCGTGCATAATGTCCAAAACATACATTTTTTGGTTGACTTAATTGTAGCGGCACAAAGATCTTAAAACCGCCAAGGAGCTGAGTGGGGAGCAATAAAATCGTGACACGTTAATCATCCTTGCAGTTTGGTGTTTATTCTCCATCCATTTGAAAGATTGTTTCTATATAACAATGTGTAAAACAGTAATTTATTTAAGTTCATCAATACTGCTTCTCAATGAATATATTATTCTTATACCGTGATTATACGGTCACCAAAAAATATGTGCTCCTACACTCACCCCATGCTTCCAGAGCTACACACAGGTGTTTTAACCTTACGTAATTACTAACGCCCCATTCTCCCATACTACCAGTAGTAGTAATAATTTATTTGCTCATTTTTATTTATTTACTTTTACTGCTAATACTAACAGTACTAATACTACTGCAATTAGACCAATCTTACACAAAATCAAACATGATGAAAGAATACAAGGTGTAAAAACAACGGCAGGAAGAGTGGTTAAGGTTACAGCTTATGCTGATGATTTAACAATTTCAATTAATATTCACTTTGAATTAAAGGTGATAAAGAGACATTTCAAGAAATATTAATAAATATCTGGAGCTAAACTGAATCAAAACAAAAGAGAAGCTGTATGGATGAGCAATAGTGTTGTTCCACTCCTAGACACCCAAAGCAAAGAAGAGGTGAAAGTATTAGGCTTAACAGTTACAAACGTGCTGATGTATGATTGTAAAACACATGATGTACTTGTGAATAAGCTTTTTATAAAGTTATTTGAAATCTTGCAATAAATTTAAGGAAAAAAAAACCCGCAAGACCGGCAGCAAAGCATTTAATTGTAATTACACATTAAAATACAGAAGCACTGATTTAAAACATACGTAAAAAACACGTGTGTGTGTGCGTGTGTGTGTGTGTGAGAGAGTGAGTGAGAGAGAAAGACACGCAGAAAGGAGATTTGCACGTTGTATGAAAAAGGGGGTGGCTCTTAAAAGAGCCTTTGTGTTGATAAAGACGGCGGTAAGGCGCTTTACTTGGAGCTGGTGTACTTGGTGACGGCCTTTGTGCCCTCAGACACGGCGTGCTTGGCCAACTCTCCGGGAAGCAACAGACGCACGGCAGTCTGGATCTCCCTAGAGGTGATGGTGGAGCGCTTGTTGTAGTGAGCCAGACGAGAAGACTCACCGGCGATGCGCTCAAAAATGTCGTTGACGAACGAGTTCATGATGCCCATGGCCTTAGAGGAGATGCCGGTATCAGGGTGCACCTGCTTCAGGACTTTGTACACGTAGATGGCGTAACTCTCCTTCCTGGTCTTTCTGCGCTTCTTGCCGCCTTTACTCGCCGTCTTGGTCACGGCTTTCTTAGATCCCTTCTTGGGCGCGGTCTTAGCTGGTTCAGGCATGCTGCTGCTGCTGCTGCTGCTGCTGTTGTTGTTGTTGTTGTTGTTGTTGTTGTTGTTGTTCGAGTGAACTGCGAGAGAATGAGTAACACCCACCTAGCGGCTGGTCTATTTACAGGCTGACATTGTAATTAGGCACAAGAGAACAAACGTGTGTTATTGGTCATAATCCCAAAGCCTCTGACGCGGAGCGCCTCCTCCCGCTCCTCCTACACACTTACTCCTCCCCACTGTCCCCTCTATGCTTTGTTCCCCTTCCGCCGTTTTACACTCAACTTTGTGCTTTATGACAAAAGAAAAGGGGAAAAAAAAAGATCTTGTTTCTACCACCAAACTTTACACGCGTTTCACACACACACACACACACACACACAATGAAAGAAAAAGAGTAAAATCAAGAGGCATATACATGAATTGACGTGTGTAATGCTGTACTTAATAGCGTCTATTATAAAAACAGAAAAATTATACGGCTTTTGATGTCATTTGCATCATACACAGACACGATGAAAAAAGAGAAATATATCAACTTAAATTAACTTATATAATATTGTACTAAAAACCATCTAATATACCATCTATATTATCTAAATATATATCGAATATTTCTTTATACGGCTTTTTGACGTCAATTGCGTCTTTCCCCAAAAACACGCACACAGTAAAGAAGGAAAAGCGCTTTGTGGATATTTGGGTGGCTCTTAAAAGAGCCGTTGTGTTGACGTGGTTCGGTGTTGAACGTTTATCCGCCGAAGCCGTACAGAGTGCGTCCCTGGCGTTTCAGGGCGTACACCACATCCATGGCGGTGACGGTTTTTCTTTTGGCGTGCTCGGTGTAGGTGACGGCATCGCGGATGACGTTCTCCAGGAAAACTTTGAGCACACCGCGAGTCTCTTCGTAAATCAGGCCGGAAATACGCTTAACACCACCACGGCGAGCCAGACGACGAATAGCTGGCTTGGTGATTCCCTGGATGTTATCGCGAAGAACCTTACGATGACGCTTTGCGCCCCCTTTGCCGAGTCCTTTACCACCTTTACCTCTACCAGACATGATGCTGCTCTATCCAAGTGAAGCCGCTCAATAAAATACGCCACACAGAGGCCGAATATTTATCCTCCATCTCCTGGACCCAGTTGAGAACAGGCGCGGAGGCGGGTCTAAGACCAGCGTTCACACAATAGAACCCGTTCATAAACAAATAGAAAGCCACAGCTTTTAACTTACTAGTGTATTTTTCTGCTGCAACCTCTCTGTACATACAAGGATCATCATTATAATTATTGTTGTTGTTATAAGTCTTAGTAGTAGTAGAATTTAACCCAAGGTATACAAAGTGAGTATTTCAATAAAAATATACAGACCAACACCCAGCAATGTATAGAGGTTAGTAACAGCACTCTGTGGTTGTATAACATTAACCTGCACTGTTTAGATGTAAAACATCCATTTGAGCACATCTGTGGCTTGAGAACTGTATTCTATACTCCTAAGTCCACTACTAGGAGGCCCGGTGTTCCCAGTTCTTCTGGGTACATTATAAACCAAGCCCATGTTTAACCCTGATAGTAGATTACAAGCAACACAGAAAGGAATGTAAAGACAACATTCAGGAGTCATTTTATCAGCTGTAAAAGACAAAATATTACAGAATCTATAAGGTTTATAGTCTAAATGAGCTATATTGTCTCCAACACTAATCTCATTCTAAAACTCAGTGTCATTCACAAAGAAAGCTCATTGAAGTCAAAATTCAAATATCAAACGTGGGTCAAAACAAAACGTCACTGTTCTACTTGAAATATTTAGTCGACACCGTCTAGACACAGGCCTCACTGTAAATGGGATCATTTGAACAGCTATGTTAGATTACATCTATAAAAGTAGACGCTGTTTGTTATAGATAAACAAGACAACAGCTGAACAACAGAGTCTGATACACTGTACACTCTATTGTACTGAAAGCAGAGCAATGAAGTGTGATTCTGATAGTTGTGTGTGACTGCCAGAATCTGGAAACCAACATATAAACTGGTTATTAATCACTGTGACATGCCGTATTCAAACAAAGGGTTAACCAAGATTCAGAATTGAAGACAGAACCAACCAAATCAAAATCAATCAAAAGCAGTACAGAATGTACAGTCAAACTGAAACACGTTCATATATATATATATATATATATATATATATATATATATATATATATATATATATATACACACACACACACACACACACACACAGTTTAAACCATATATATTTGGACACATGCAAAATATTCATACTTTTGACTATGTATGCCACAGAATAAATTGAAAATGAAAAAAAATAAATAAATAAAAATATGCATTTGAAGAGCAGATGTTCAGCTTTATCAAAAAAAAAATAAATAAAAATTATCAAGTAAAAGGTTCAGGAACTGCAACCATTTTTATGCACAGTGCCCACATTTTCAGGGGCTCAAATGTAATTGGACAAATGAATATAATCATAAATAAAATGGTAATTTTTAATATTTTGTTGAAAATCCTTTTCAGGCAATGACTGCCTGAAGTCTGGAGCCCATGGACATCACCAGAGACTGGGTTTCTTCCTTTCTGATGCTTTGCCAGGCCTTAACTGCAGCTGTCTCCAGTTAATGTTTGTTCGTGAGTCTTTCTGCCTTTAGTCATCTACTGTTGTCTTCCGTGGACGGCCAGGCCTCTTTTATTTTGCTGAGCTCACCATTGCATTCTATTTTTTCTCAGAATGTACCACTCCTAATGTTCCTGCTATCTCTCTTATGGATTTGTTTTCTTTATGAAGCCTAATGATGGCCTGTTTGACTTGCATGGAGAGCTCCTTAGAAGGCATGATGTAAGTTCACAGCAACAGATTCCAAGTGCAAATATATCACACTTAGAATCAACTCCAGACCTGTTACCTGCTTAATTGTATTCCTAAACCCTTCCTCCAATTTGGATTTAAATACCGTCAAATTAAAGCTGAGAGGCTTTAAGCCCACTATAAATGTACAACTATAGCTTGAATATGGTTTGGTAAATACCTAAAAAAAAAAAAAAAAAAAAAAATTTTTGGCCAACAACATATAAGATCAAATAATATTCATAACAGTGAAGTTTTAATTATGTACTTTATTGCTTTTATATTAGTTTTCTTCTTCTTGTTTTTGTTAGAAGTAGTAGCAGAAGCAATATTCTAAAATGTGCAAATGTAGCACTGGGTAAACGGGGGGAAAAAAAGTTATACAATTTACTACTAATACCACCACTACTACTATTATCAGCAGCAACTGTACAACTACTACTTAAAGGAGCAAATAAAAGAAAAATTGGCAATCATACATTCATTGTAATTCTAGAGCTCTGTACCTGAGGTCCCATTAGCTCATAATAATCAACACTGGTGAATTTTGCTCTCTTTCTGTTTAAACACAAACACAAAACAAATAATAAACACTTTTTTGTCCATTCTACTACATTTTAATATGTAATAAATTACATAATAATAATAATAATAATTCAGCCTTCTGTTTCTTTACTCAGTAAGGCAATAATCTTATTTTACCAGCTCCAGTTGGATTCTGCTTCATTAAATATTCAGATATACTAAGAGGAGATGACGACTACATGTGATCTTTGAGGACAACATCCTCATCATCAATACAACATTGTCAGAAGGTATATTTATAATAACACCGTCCAGTGTCACCCACATGAGGATGAGGTTCCCCCCTTTAGTCCGGTTCCTCTCAAGGTTTCTCCCTAAGGGTGTTTTTCCTCACCACAATCACTTCAGTCACCTCAGGCTTATTCATTAGGAATAAATACAAACAAATTTAAATATAATTCTAATACAAACCTTGAGTTTTTGTTTTATATTAATCTCTATATAACTATGTTGTGTTCATGTCCTGTTAAGCTGCTTTGAGACAACGGCCATTGCTAAAAGCACTATACAAATAAAATGTGTATTTATTTATTTTCAATTACTCTTATCTCTGAACACAATATTCCTAACACAAACACTCTGTCATTTCTGTTAAGCAGATTCACATTTACATACATGTGATTATATATTTTCATATTATACACACACAAATACAAAGTAAGCTTTATAGGACAAACTCTGAGCTCTCACACACACGCACACACACACACACACACACACACACACAGATATGAAGAAGTGCTCATTTATCAGAGAGAATGTGGTGGCTCTTAAAAGAGCCTTTGTGTACATTAGACAGAATTGAGGTTTAAGCGCGCTCTCCGCGAATACGGCGGGCCAGCTGAATGTCCTTAGGCATGATGGTCACCCTCTTGGCGTGAATGGCGCACAGGTTGGTGTCCTCGAACAGACCGACCAGGTACGCCTCGCTAGCCTCCTGCAAGGCCATGACGGCCGAGCTCTGGAAACGCAAGTCGGTCTTGAAATCCTGAGCGATTTCTCTCACCAGGCGCTGGAAGGGCAGCTTGCGGATAAGCAGCTCAGTAGACTTCTGATAACGGCGGATCTCCCTCAGAGCTACGGTGCCGGGCCTGTAACGGTGAGGCTTCTTTACGCCGCCGGTAGCCGGGGCGCTCTTGCGAGCAGCTTTAGTGGCGAGCTGCTTCCTGGGCGCTTTGCCACCAGTGGACTTACGGGCGGTCTGCTTGGTTCTTGCCATGGCGTCGAGATGTGAACTTCACAAGGAAGGAAAACACAATAAACGGCGCTGGCGAACGCTGTCTTTTTAAGCCCTAACGCCGCCCTGTTCTCATTGGGCGGATTGAAAGCACACGTCTGCCATTGGACAGAACGCGTTACGTCACCTGATGACTATTGGACCGTTCTCTGTCACGGACACAGTTTGATTCCCAAACCGCCCGCCCCTATTTTACTGGCGCTCGCAGTAGCACAGCGCTTTTGTTTTCTGTCAGCAACCTACTGTGTCTCTTTCTGTCATTTAGAGAGCAGGCTTCATTATTAATATTATTATTATTGTCTGTCATCCATCTTTAAACAAGACTGTAGATTGTAACACTTATTTGGGGAATTGTCTTTATAAAGTTCACATTCATAGCATTAATAAAAACCAGGATGAAATTGCACTTTTTCAGTAAAAGTGGGTGGCTCTTAAAAGAGCCTTTTTTGGGGGATGAGAAACGCAGCGCTGAGCAAATTTACTTGGTCTTGACGGCCTTCTCGGTCTTCTTGGGCAGCAGCACGGCCTGAATGTTGGGCAGTACGCCTCCCTGAGCGATGGTCACGCCTCCGAGCAGTTTGTTCAGCTCCTCGTCGTTACGCACAGCGAGCTGCAGGTGGCGGGGAATGATACGGGTCTTCTTGTTGTCACGGGCGGCGTTGCCAGCCAGCTCGAGGATCTCAGCGGTCAGATACTCGAGCACGGCGGCCAAGTAAACCGGAGCGCCGGCACCGACGCGCACGGCGTAATTACCTTTACGCAGAAGCCTGTGCACACGACCCACGGGGAACTGCAGACCGGCCCTGGATGAACGAGTCTTGGCCTTAGCCCTAGTTTTACCGCCGGTTTTGCCTCTTCCGCTCATCTTGTAGCTCAGATACGTTCTAAGAACAATACCGAAATAACAGCGCTGTTCTTCTAGCACTCTGTGATATAACCATCACGTCAACTCTCTTATTGGCTAAGATACTTGTGACGGAAGAACCAATCCGAGACACGCCGTAGAATTCCAGGGTCAGTCCATTATTCCATTGTACGCCCCACGCCCCTCCCACTCCCGTGGGTGTGTGCGTGTGAGAGAGAGAGAGAAAATGAATGAAATTAAAATAAAAAAAAGACTAAATGCATATCATTGTAGAGAGAAAATATTTTGTAAACTGATTTATGATCAGTATCTTGATTATTCACTGGTTTTATATCTATAAAGCATATATTAGTACAGAAGAGAGTAAAGACAAATGCACATGGATTTAAAATGTAAACTGTCCAATTGTCCCTAGTTGTTCATACGTTTATGTGAAGGTGAATGTACAACTCTGTAGCTGCCTAAACACTCGGTACAGAATCCACTAAAGTCATCATTTTGTTTATCAGAATAGGAAACAGCGCTTTAAGAGAAAATATGGGTGGCTCTGAAAAGAGCCGTTTGAGGAGTAAAAAAAAACATGAGAAACAAGTTTACTTCTTCTTGGGAGCCTTTTTGGCCTTCGCCGCTTTGGGCTTTACAGCCTTTACCTTCTTGGGGGTCGGCGGCTTTTTGGCCCTCTTGGGGCTCTTGGCTGCTTTCTTGGGGGTCGCCGGCTTTTTGGCCTTCTTGGGGCTTTTGGTGGCTTTCTTGACGGCAGCGACGGGCTTCTTTGTCTTCTTGGGAGACTTCTTGGCTGCGGGTTTCTGGGCCGCTACTTTCTTGGGCTTCTTAGCCGCGGCGGGCTTTTTGGCGGCCGCCTTTGTCGCTTTGGGCGCGGCTTTCTTTGCGGGCTTCTTAACTTCGGTCTGCTTCTTGTTCAGCTTGAAAGATCCAGACGCGCCGGTCCCTTTGGTCTGCACCAGAGTGCCTTTAGTAACGAGGCCCTTGACGGCGAGCTTGACGCGAGAGTTGTTCTTCTCCACGTCGTATCCGCCGGCAGCCAAAGCTTTCTTCAGGGCGGCAAGAGACACGCCGCTCCTCTCCTTGGACGAGGAAACCGCTTTGACGATGAGCTCGCCGACGCTAGGGCCTGTTTTCTTGGTCCTCGAAGCTGCCTTCTTCTTGGGCGCTTTGGCCGGCGCGGCGGCGGGAGCGGGAGCGACTTCAGCCATCTCTCTCGGAGCTAATAGTAGAATAAACGAGTGTACCGCTGTACGCTGTGTAACACAGGAACCTTCCTCCTCTCGACCGGGGGGGTTGGGCTTAAAAGTAAGCATGAGAACGTTGTAGACTCAACCCGGCCGTGGCTGAATGACTGCGCTTCCGAGACACAGTGACAAGTGTGTTTTCTCACGGCGTTTCTCAGCGAAAATACAACGCTGCAGACAAGATCTCGAGCGTTCAGCAACATGTTTGTTGAGCAGGGACTTTGGTGCTCGCTAGGAGCTCGCATCGGGTCTCGGGAAAAAGGACAATGTCGTGCAGCGAGCACAAAAGTGTACGGCGCGTCTGGGGCTCGCTCCGGCTTGCGGCGCATTTGGGGCGATGTGGCGTGTAAAAATTAGACAAAAAGAGGCACGGGGCTTGTAAGTCGTGTTTACTGAGGTGCGGGAGAACCTTGTGAATGACACTGATGTATTTGTATCGACTGAGTGTTGTGTGTAATAATTATAACGGAGCTCCGTTTGTGCTGCGTAAAGCACATGTATACTACAGACAGACAGACAGTGCGAGTTGTGGGTGTCCATTTGCGTGTGTCTTTGTTTCTGTTTGTTTGTTTGTCTGTTTGTTGTACCTTTGTCATGATCAGGGGTCTCATTTATAAAACTGTGCGTAGAATCCCTACTAAAAGTTTACGTACGCTCAAAAGCCAAAAATGGCGTACGCCAAAAAAATTCCGATTTATAAAACCGTGCGTACGCACTCCTCTAAGCAATGTTCCCTTTATAAATCACAGATCACCCGCAGATGTGCGTGCGTGAAATCCCGCCCTGTACACGCCCATTTTTAACCATAAATAGTCAATGCAAATCACTGCGCGGGCACGAGAGTGGACCTCGTTATAATGAGTTTCCTCTGCGCTCTGCAGGTTTAAAAATGGGGTGAGGAGCCAGCGGCTCAGGGGGTAGCCACTGTCGCCTGTAGGTTATAATTATATTAAAAGCAACATTGTTATACTTATATTAAAAACAAAATTGTTACAGTTTCTACTTTTTAAACTCACCAAGAAGCCAGCCATCATGTACTGCATTTAGTCTGTTCCCTACACTGTTATGTGTCAAGTTAAAGGAATCATGTGTTGAACCAGGCCAGCGTGCCACAATGTTTGTGAGGGTCATGTTGGAGTCACATATGATTTGCACATTAATAGAATGCACATGCTTTCTATTAACATATTAACATAACATTCATTTTCAGATGGTGCCCTTATAGCAACATGAGCGCAGTCAATTGCGCAGATTACATTTGGGAAACCAGACATTGCTGCAAATTGCATTTTAATTTCGGCCTGTTCTCGCACAGTGTAGGGGAACCTGATGTATCGACTACCCTTATTAAGTATATCATTCAAAACGACAGATATTATGGCACTCAGGGACGGCTGTGATATACCAGACCTATAGGGTGAAATGATAGATTCCAATAGAATTATTTCATATACAAAAAGGTCTTAGACACAAAGTTGAGGATTACTTATAGTTTTTTTTTTTATATATATAAATAATTTACCTGTCTGCCAATTCGCGCTGGAAACGGCCGGTTGCCAAGAACCCCAGAGTGGTGAGGACTTGTATTTGGACTGGGATGGCATGGTTCCGGCGTGTTGCCCTCTCTAATACTGGACCCAATTCAACACATAGATCTAAGAGCACAGCTCTAGGGAATCTAAATCGGCTTATTAGCCAGGAAATCATCATGGTCCCTGAAAACTCGTTCTCTCCTTATTCTGCCATTGGCGTAATCCTCCAACAGTGCCATCATGAAGCATTACATACCCGGGTCACCGGAGGATTTATATGTTTCTAGCAATTAGACTGATCGTTAACACCTTGATAAAATCACAGAATTAATTTGTGGGCGAAAATTTAAGACGAAAATGTTATAGCGAACACATACTTCTTTATGACGGTTTTGTAATGAACACCGTAATAGTTAGGACCGATGATGAGTAGCGATTGTGCTTCATGACTGTATTTGCAGACTTTGACATTTTATGATATATGTACATTAAGGAAAATATTTTGTTTTTACACTGTGCTCTGCAGTTCTCTAATAAAAGGGTATTTCATGCTATTTTGTATCACATGTAGTCGCGACTGCTGCACTCCCGTTGTGGACAATGTGACTGTAAGGCAGCGCTGATTATTCATTCATTCATTCATCTTCTACCACTTATCTGAACTACTCGGGTCACAGGGAGCCTGTGCCTATCCTCAGGCGTCATTGGGCATCAAGGCAGGATACACCCTGCACGGAGTAGAGCTGATTATTATTATTATTATTTTATTTTTAATACAATTTGAATTACGTTTGGATTTTACTAGATGTATATAGCCTAAAACAATCGGCACAAATAACACTGTTGGATTTAATCCTCATGATAATGTGGATATAACGTATGAAATGGGGTGAAAATTAAATGTCATTAATTCTTATAATCGTTCTTCTCACATGTATTTTCTACAATCTAACTTCAGTTCACGACCTCACCATCTGTGTCGCCAATTCCCTTTGTCTCCAGAATGTGCGTACGCATGTCTCAAAGTTTGCTTAAAGGTGCGCACATTTTCCTGTCAAGTTTGTTTTTTATAGATCACAACCTTTGCGCGAAAACTGGCGTATGCACGTTTCCTGCCCCGTTTTGTGCGTACGCACGCTTTATAAATGAGTTTATTTATAAATAAATAAACCCCTGGTCTTCCACACTCTGGCCTGGCGCAATCTCTCTCTCTCTCTCTCTCTCTTTCTCTCTCTCTCTCCTTCTCTCTCTCTGTGAGATGCCCTTCTCCCTAACAGCTCTCAATAAAACTTCAGCTAGTGATAAAGAAATTATTCACTACTTGTTTTTGTTTTTTTTATTTAATTATTACATCTGATTGAGTGATCAATTACATGATAGTAGTTAAAAAATAATTTACAACATTAAAGGAATAAAAAAGAATAAACTTCACTTTTCACAAATTCCTTATTGTTCTTCAAAATTAATTGATTTTTTTTTTCAAGAATTCTAACACCTTCTAACATTCACTTTAAAAAATCACTAGATCTCAGCTCAGAATGAGCTCTTATATGAAACATCACTTCAAATGTTTACTCACAGTTCATGTTAAAGTCTGTAATGCAGCTGAATTGACAAAGTTCACTGTTTATCAGTTCAGTCATATAAATAAATGGACAAAAGAGAGAAAAACACCAGTGGGCAGAGAGATGACCCTGATGTGGAGCTAAAAGTCCTGGTGCCACCCACTGTACTTTTAGTTAGTTTAGATTAGGGTATGCAGCTAGTTTTTCTTTGCTGTCAATTTATTTAGCTCAAAAAAAAAAAAAAAAAAAAAAGACAACACAAGGCTCTGTTTTTAATTCTGTTCATTTCTTTACACTGTCCATGTTCTCCTACCTTTGTGAGTCTAGCTCCCCTGTCCCTTTGTGTCCTGAATCCTCATGTTCTGTCTGTAATTTCTTGTCATTTGGATCATTAAAGTAATAAGCTAAAATAGTAAGTAATAGCTGCTTTCCCCCCTCCTAAATTTTCATGATTTTCAGCTCTTATATTAATAGATATGACATCAGAATATATAATTAAATGTGTATTAATAAAGTGTCCACTTTCAGTAAATGATATTAATACAAATTCTATGTAATAGAGTATGTTGATTATTCTGGCTAAGAACAGATTTATGTTTTGTCCTTTACCTGGCCTCTACTCAGGAGCGCTGCTTCTTTTGTGTCTTTTCATATAATAGTGAAGTCCTTTGGGGAGATTTTCTTTTTGTTGTTTTTTTTTTTTCACCATTAAAATTAGCATACTGTACAGCATCATGGTGTCTGGTGTTTATTATATTTAATAAAAATCGCATTCAATAACCAATAAACAAATATACAGTCACTATAACTCTAATGTATAACATTTTTAAATGCTGTCTATGTTCAGTTTAACATTCTTGCTGGGTTTAAGTCTGACGTAAGAAAACATTTTAATAAAAATGCAAATTGTGAATAGAAATTTTAGGAGTGGAGTAACTGCCATATTAGGGATTAGCGAGTACAGCATTATCTGTATCTGTATCTGTATCCGTTAACCATATGAATTATCCGTATCTGTATCTGTACTCGGAGTGAGTGGGGCCTAACCCCGGAAGTAGGCGGGGCTTGTCTTGAAATGGGCGTGGGTTTAACCGGTAATAATTAATTTGTAATATTTATAACACTAGCTTACTACCTTTATGTTTTTATGAAATACAGCAAAAACGTGTCAGACACTCAGTGTCTGGTTATTGGTTAGAGACAGCTGAAGGTTTAAAAAAGCAAAAAAAATCTCCGACAGGCAGAGACGCAATGCGAGTCGCATTCTACCAAGCAAGCACCACGTCTGAACGAACCCACGTTTACCAGAACTCTACTGGTTAGTAAGTACGTATTATTAGCATTACAACCCGAAGTAAAAAGCTGAAGAAACCCTAAACGTTAACGGAAAAGACCCACGAACCCGAGTGACTGAGGGAGAGACAGAGAGCTGTTCTGTGTGTGACTGTGAGTGAGCAGAGCAAGACACAGCAACACAATACATCTGTATGTGTATAGGGGAGGTGCGCTGTGACTAGCCTATCACTGTAGGGGAGGGGTGCTGTGACTAGCCTATCACAGAACGCTGACCCAATCAGCTACCCAATGATGATTTTCATTCAATCCGAGCACAGATATTGACTCGTATTACTCGTATAATACTCGTACTCGGCAGAAGTGCTTTATCCGTACCGGATACTCGTTTCAGCCAAGTATCCGGCTCATCTCTATGCCATATCACATGTAACTGCCACACAACGTGCACCTGGTTATCCTTATGTGACAATCTCATCAACTACTATAAAGAAACAAAGTGAAATTAATGCAGCAAAAAGAGAGAAACGAAACAAAAGACAACAAAGACAGAGAGCAAGGAAAAAGGAAGCTGTGGAAAATAAACTAAAAGAAATGGGGAAATTGTTATATGACATAAAGAAATTAAATATATCTGATTAAAACTGTAAAGAAAAAGACCTAGAAGGAACCTGAGACAACCCAAAGAGGAACAGACACTGTACCTAGACAGATGGATCAAGACCCATCATCTTGCTGAAAGAAGATTGTAGAATTGTTATAAGTTTCATTTACCTTTATATACGAATTTATGTAACCATTGTGTGATTAAGAAATTATATAATTTTCATTAGTATGTTTAGATATTAAGATAGAGAGTAACAGTGAAAGCTTAAAAAAGAAATCACAAGTTTTGTGTCAGCAGTTTCGTGTCAGCCAAATAAGAACACAGTCAGCCATGCAGCTTAGGAGACGTCTCAGGATGTTTTGCAAAAGTATGAGATCATGAGAGTTTTGAGCGTTGGATCCGTTAAAAAAATTGAACTTGTGCGACTACACCGCATCTGATATGCCGACCGGATGTGATGTATTCCAGTGTTGTCCAATCAGGTTTGTGTGCGTGAGGTGATAAGAATTATTAAAAAGTATTAATATAAACTTTAGTAATTTTTAAACTTTATCAAAAACAATATTTTTGTTTTAAATACATTGTTATTGATAAAAAAGTAATAAATGATTAATATTTATATTGTATTAATTTTAATGTTGTTCCCATGTTTCCTCAAAAATTATTCGCGGTTGTTGCGAAAAATCCTGGGGCCTTAAGTGAATATAATTATATTATTATATTATATTATTATTATATTATATATTATTAACCAGAAGTCAGAGGGTGAATAAAAGAGGCACTCTTTATTATAGTAACTCAGCAGACAGGAGAAGAAAGAGTGTAAACAGGGGACTCAGGGCCATAGAATAGAACTGCTCCAGACACGTAATGAGCTCATGGGTGATATTAAGTAGCTGGAAGCGGCGATAGCTCGCCATGACATCAGCGGGCACTGGCCTTGGGTAGGGAGACGGACGAGGATGGTGAGGTGAGGACATGATGGGGCGACCAGGATGAGCTGGCTGACACGAAGGATCTGAGGGGAGATAAGGGGAGTTAGAGGAGATAGAGGAACGGGAGCTTGAGATAAGTGTAAACAAGCCCAGCCTGAGCAAGGACAGGCTGAGATCATAACATGAGATCATATCAAAATTCAAGCAGTTAGCAGATTAGGGGAGTCATCAAAGAACTCCATTGGTTTTTTTGTACACAAGTAACATTATAGCAGCAATAGCTTAACAATAATGACAACAGTATAGCAGCAATAGTTTAGCAAGAGTTTAGCAAGAGTTTAGCAATAGTGACAATATAAGATGACAAATAGATAAGAGCTTTCTTTTAACATAATAACTTTTGACATAAATCAGACTCATAGAGTGACTTATAATTATTAAAAATCATGTATAGAAGAAAATAGCAAAGGAGAAACTTACCCATTGTAGTTGAATGAAGGATTAATCTTCAGGACGTCTGGCATGGAAAAACTGAGAGGCAAATGTAACTTTGACCAGGGAGTGAAGCTCTTTTTGAGCACACTTTTCAATAACAAAAATTGTTGTTTAGACATAATTGTTATGTGAACGAAGAAGACCCAGGGTCACAGGCCTGGGCTCCCGGACCTGGGCCCCGGGGAACTAAGGGGAGGAAAATCCATAAATGGGCATATGGGCGAAAGGTGAAGGAAAAACAAGGGGATTGTAAGGAACAGGACGTTACAAAAACATATGAGATGATTCCAGTAAATAAGGTGACATAATGATAAGGTGATATGAAAACGGGCCTGTGAGGAGGGGAACCAATAAGGAGGCGCTTGGAAGCGTATATATAGTGGAGAATATTTGGGGCCAAAGGGGTATGTGTAAAAAAACGTTACTTTGCAGGACCGTCCTGAGGGTTTTTGTTTTTGCATGCCAATGCTCTTCATGAAGATGCTCTTTTTGGGTTTTTGGGATTTCTTTTGTTACTTTCAAATTGGCAATTTCTCTTAGAGAATTGTTAGCTGATTGACCACAATAAAGATGTTTGCTCGTTCTCATCCAGTTATGGATAGTATATGTTATATACTATAACAATTATATAGTATAAAAGCATTATAAAGTATATCAGTATAATTCACCCTGATATGTGCCGACTTGGAGATGGGCTCTAAGTTCCCACACGGTCTTTCTGGATTGCATTGATTGTTTGTATTCCTAACTTCATTCACCATGATAAATGGAGGGAGAATACAGGCTAATTAAGTTTGCAAACATTTAGCACATTTTGCAAATACAACACACCTGAAAGACCGACAATCTCGGCAGCACGCTTCCATGTTTAATTTTTCCGGTAAGCATCTCTGTATAATTCAAGAGTTGGATCATAAAGTAACGGGTGTTCGGAGACCGGGAGAATCACGCTTCTCTCCCATGTTGACGTCTGCACGATCATATTGCACATTACGTGCGACTGTCACTAAGGGGTGAAATCCGACAGTCGTGTCCGTTTGTCGTGCGCAGTGTGAAGGCGGCTTTATACTTTGTTATTGCTTATAGAGGGTGCATCAGGAGAACAACCGCATGCTTACACTTGGAGAGTGTTTCTTGGTTTGTTTTATTTTTGCATTTTACTTATTTGTACTTATGCTAGAGTTATTTGACTATTTGAAGGAGATTTTGTTTGTAATTTTCTTTTCTTTTACCTTACATATGTTACACACATCTATTTGTATTACACTACTTTTAATAAAAACAAGGCCTCCCATTGTGAGGATCCTGAAAAGACAAAAAGGTCTAAGTCTGCCTCCTTAATCTAAAGGTTCATTCAATAGAATAGGTAGAAGAACTTGAAGCAGAACCTTTGTTAGAAGACCGAGGGACTTCGAAGGATACCTGCGTTCAAGGTAAGACCAACTCTAATTGTTGATCTTGTGTTTTCAAAACTAACCCGTGCAAACTAGGACGCATCCTTTAGTGGGGGGGTGGAAGGGTTTCCTACGCAATCCGAAAACATGTGTCACTAAAGGACACATATGTCAGTATAATTACTTCAAAATACATGATTTAGTCATATTCTTATTCTGTCCTTATTCTTATCCTAACATCCCCATGTTTGTTTCTGCTGATCCACAGTCACCTGGTATGATGTTCAGGACTTAAGACTTACAGTATATCTTAGGGGTTTTTTTTTTTCACTTCATGCGTTTTCTGTGATCAGATAGCTATCCGATGGCAAAAAGACCAGGTCTAAATGCCCTCCGAAACAGTTTTGAGACGGATATAAATCCGATGGTTCAAACCACTTCAGGAGGTGGTCTGGGACGCATTTCAGATGAAACTGGACAGGTGTAAATGAATGTGGTTGTTCAAGCCACATACGTCAGCGCTATACTGTTCCCAAACAGAAGTATGTCACTCGCAGGTGACTCGCAAGTCGTGCATTGCGCCAGAAACAAATATGTTTTCCCACCAGCGCTGGCTCAGATCTTTCACCCAGTTGTGTCGCTGGGTCTTAAAACGCACTGCTGCCGCCAGCAAAAATGCAGCAAACAGTAAATGCTGTTTTTTGTAGCAACCACATACACCAAAATGTGTTCCATTTCAATTACCCCAGAAATGAGGTAAAATATATTAGCATTTTGGGCGGGAGTAAAAAGCTCTGATTGATATCCGATTCGCCAAGATGCATTTATGTGGCCTAATGTAAATGGAACAGTTTTAACAAATCAGATAGCTATCGGATCAGAGAAAACACATGAAGTGACCAGGTGTAAAAAGGCCCTTAGACTTTATTTCTCAGAACACTGACTTTTTCCTTGCGACACACATCCACTAGATGGCGACATCTGACCGCAGTAAGTGAACCACACAATGTGCTGCATCTGTTACTGCTCTCTTTCAGTAAACTTTCATCCTCAACATTAGTGTGCAGAACATTTCACGTCAACAACGTATGACATTACTGTACAATATTTAATACTTTAAAAGTAAATTTGACTAAATACATGTGATGTTACCAGCACGTTACCAGCATCAGTAAAACTGATATAGACCAACATCTTCACAGAATGTTTATCTAACACAGTTATATCTCTAAACTGCCCCAATAGTATAAAACCATTCTAATACTTAGTTAACAGTGTTAAAAATTAATGCATCTTTTGTTATACTTTAATGTTTTAGTTGTCATCAAAATGTATACAGTGTTAAAGTTACACACCATAATAGTCAGAGCACTGCAACATTTTTATTAAATAATTTCAGTCCATCCATTCATCATCCATCAATTTTCCAAAATGCCTTAACCTCTGTAAAGTCACAGGAGGATAGGAGCCTATCCCAGCATCTCGGGCTAGAGGCAGGGTACCCCCTGTACAACCTGAGCATTCTCTCTCTCTCTCTCTCTCTCTCTCTCTCTCTCTCTCTCTCTCTCTCTCTCTCTCTCACACACACACACACACACACACACACACTTAGCTAGACATCAGCAATTCAAGAATGTAAAATTAACAGTGAATAATAATGTGCAGTTCACGTGTATAGCATCAGAAGATATGGAATAATAACTTAAATAAAATAAAACACAAGAGATTGTTCACATTAATCACAAAAAGACATAATTGCTATAATTTTGTGTAACTATACAGATAATCTATTGTACCTAGGGTAATATAATATCCAAGCTCATACTGAGCTGGATTTAATGGATGTCTGTATAAAATTGTGATAATGATGTGGCCAAACAAAGAAAGCAAAAAACACAGTGTAAAATGTATACACAGTGTGTGACAATCATTTTAGGATATTTTCAAATATTCTGAATATGATCTTCAGTCAAACCCAAGATATGACAAGACCAAGGATTTTCATTCATTTTATGAATTTGTCACATCTAAGGGGAACTTTTTGGTGGACTCAAGTTAAAATGAAACATAATTATAATAGTGATAAAGAGCATGTCGAACCATGTAGACATTGTACATCTCCAGAATTGTGATTAAAAAAAAATTACAATGGTTACATATAGTTGAAGGTTACTATTCTTCTTCTTCTTCTTCTTCTTCTTCTTCTTCTTCTTTTTCTTCTTCTTCTTCTGCTTCTTCTTCTTCTTATTTATTATTATTATTATTATTATTATTATTATTATTATTATTATTATTAGTAGTAGTAGTAGTAGTAGTAGTATTTATTATTTATTATTATTATTAGTATTATTTATTTTGTTGTTGTTTGTTTTACCCTTTTGTTTTCATGCACAGGTGTAGGCTATTCCTTCATTATTTCTTCATCAATTAAGCAGGTAACAGGTCTGGAGTTGATTCTAAGTGTGGTATTTGCACTTGGAATCTGTTGCTGTGAATCTATATCATGTGTTCAAAGGGGCTCTCCATGCAAGTCAAACAGGCCATCATTAGGCTTCATAAACAAAACAAATCCATCAGAGATATAGCAGGAACATTAGGAGTGGCCAGATCGACAGTTTGGTAGATTCTGAGAAAAAATAGAATGCAACGGTGAGCTCAGCAACATAAAAAGGCCTGGCCATCCACGGAAGACAACAGTAGTAGATGATTGCAAACCATTCATAAACCTCAAGAATAAAAAGGCCAGATTAGACTTTGTCCAAAAAAAAAAAAAAAAAAAAAAAAAAAACATCTAAAAATACCTGACCATTTCTGGAAAACATTCATTAGACAGATGGGAAGAGAAAAGTATGGGTGAAGGCTTGGAACAGCTCATGATCCAAAGCATACAACATCATCTGTAAAACATAGTTGAGGCAGTGTAATGGCATGGGCATGCATGGCTTCTAGTGGCACTGGGTCACTGGTGTTTATGGGTGATGTGACAGAAGACAGAAGCAGCCGGATGAATTCTGAAGTGTATAGAATATACTGTCTGCCCAGATTAAGCAAAATGCAGCAAAGTTCATTGCACGGCATTTCACAGTACAGATGGACAATGATCCAAAACACACTGCAAAAGCAACCCAGGATTTTTTTAAGGAAAAGAAACGGAATATTCTGCAATGGCCGAGTCAATCACCTGATCTCAACCCGATTGAACGTGCATTGCACTTTCTGAAGGCCAAACTAAAGGCAGAAAGAACAATGTCCATGGGCAGTTTCTGAAAATTGTGCCTGTGTCCAAATATATATGGACCTAACTGTGCGTGTGTGTGTGCATGTGTGTGTGTGTATGTGTGTGTGTGTGTGTGTGTGTGTGTGTGTGTATAGGATTCATCACATGATCAAAGCCGGTCACTTTTGCACATAACGCCTGCTGTGAATGATGCAGTGGTAGTGTAGAAATTTTGGGAAGTCTGGATCACCTTGCACTGAACAATGAAGCCTGCATGCCGGCCCCTCATGGCGCGAGGCCCGTCTGTTGTCACCGACACCAGCTCTATAATGGCACCTTTTTCTCCACGGAGTAGATTTTCACCGTGTTGTAGATGTCAATTCCCCTCATTGTTGTCTACAGGGGCAGAAGTGTCAGCAGTTCTTTTATAGCGAAACACCATTCGGATGAATATCATCAGCTGAGCTGTGCTGGGGCTGTCAACCGACTCGTCACACTGGATGCTAAACCACCTGCATGTGGCGAGATCTCAGTCCAGTTGCTCTGTTAAGTTCTTGGACATAGATGACACTCTTATAGCCATCGTACTTGCTCCAAGTTGGACGTTGGAGAGGGTAGAGATGACTTCAGGACCATGCTTCTCATCTTTGAAGACTGTGTTTGCAACAATCATCATAGCTTCTTTAAAAACCTCCCCATCCGAATAGACTTTCTTGTTCTTTATTAAAAAATGTGCAGCTATAAAGGAAGCTTTAGTTGCTTTTTGTAATTTTTTTCAGCGGCCTCGAGAAAAAACACTGTTGTTTGACCAAAGCTGCCTTTAACCCATAAGCTGTTTTTGTCCTTAATGCGCTGCCGGGTGGGTAGTTAGCATTGAAACTTTCGTGACACGTACTGAAGTGTCTCGCCACATTGTGCCGCTTTGCTGTCGCAACAGTTGTCCTGCAAATGAGACACACACACTTTTCTTTGACTGACGTAAAAAAAGAACTCTTCTGCCATGTTTTTGGGGGTAAATCACAATTAACTCCTCATCGTTTCTGCACCGCTTCCTTGTGTCAGTAGATTCTGTTTGGTAGATTCTGAGAAAAAAAAGAATGCAATGGTGAGCTCAGCAACATAAAAAAGGCCTGGCCGTCCACGGAAGACAACAGTAGTAGATGATCGCAAACCATTCATAAGCCTCAAGAATAAAAAGGCCAGATTAGACTTTGTCAAAAAAAAAAAAAAAAAAAAAAAACATCTAAAAATGCCTGACCGGTTCTGGAAAAGCATTCTTTGGACGTATGAAACTACCAAAAACACTCTCCACGAAGGCACTCTAAAGTTCCAGCAGGGAATGTTGGAGCAGAGTCCTGACATATCCAGAGTATTGTTTAAAAGTGCTTTGAAGTCTATCAATGAACAGATCAATACTGGTTCAATAAGACACAGACTAAGGATACAATCAGTAAGTAAGTAAGTAAGTAAAGTTTATTTATACAGTATAGCACATTTATCACAGCAGAGCTGTCCAAAGTGCTGAACAAAGTCAAAAATAAACATAAAATAAACAAAACAGATGATATAATAAAACAATAGAACATAGACAAAATCCAATTAAAATGCCTGGGAATAAAAATATGTTTTCAACTTCACTTTAAAAGTTGTACTGGAAGGTGCAAGGTGAATGTCCAGTGGAAGTTGGTTCCAGAGACGGGGGGCCGCAATAGAAAAAGCCCTATCACCCTTCGTTTTTAAGCATGAACAAGGGACAACCAAGAGAGCTCTATCAGAAGATCTTAGAGATCTGGTGGATGAAAAAGGAATAAGATGATCTGTGAGATAAGATGGGGCTTGACCATTAAGAGCTTTAAAAACAAACAACAAAATTTTAAATTGAATTCTAAAATATGTTGTTTTTCCATAACTGCAGAATTCTCAGCATGGACATTAAAAACAGTAGGGCAGTGATCAGAGAAGGAGACATCTTCTATGGCTACATCTTCTACAGCAACACCATTTGACAAAATAAGGTCCAGTGTGTGACCATGGATATGAGTTCCTCCATTTATATGTTGCATAAAACCAAAAGATTCCAAAATATTACCAAATTCACTGACCAAAGGTCGACCTGGGCAGCACACATGTATATTAAAATCACCCAATAATAACAGCTGATCATATGATGGCATGATATGAGTTACAAATTAAAGCACTGTCAACATTAGGTGGCCTATAAATAAGCGCACAGAACACTGCAGTGGAATCAAACTCAAGCACAATACATTGTAACTCAAATGATACATAACTCCTGACAGAAACGGGACGAATCTTAAGGGTTTGTTTAAAAAAACATGGCAACCCCACCACCTTTGCCAGTACATTGTGGTGTACTAATAAAACAACAGGCCGGCGGACACAGTTCTTTAAAAACTGACGACTCACCGGCAGAGGCCCACGTCTCCGTCAGGAAAAGGATATCCAAGTTGCGTCCAGTATAAAAGTCATTTAAAATATAAGTCTTGTTGCACACGGACTAGCATTGGCCAAGGCCATGTTAAGATGAGACTGTAGTTCCAGGTTCCGATCCAGTCGAACAAAATCCAGTTGGCGAAGATTTAAAAGATCCACTCCTCTCTGGCTAAGTCGTAAACATGGCAAAGCGGAGGTAGAAGAATCACAGAAAACTGGAAGATGAAAAGCATATAAATAATCCCAAGAGCCAGATTATGCCCCTCCAAATATGATGTATCCAGGGAAAGCTGGGTTGAGAATTTTAAGGTGGAAGCAATCGCCCCCCCTAATTCTCACTCGAACACTGCCATGACAACCTCTCTTTCTGCAGCGTTTCCGCAGAGTATGAACACAGCAAGGTAACTGGTAAACGCACTCTGGCACAGGTGGATTGGAAGAGGATTGAGAGCGAGAGTAGAGAACTGGGCAGTTTTCCAGGTAACCAGCTTCCATACAACACTTGATGTTAAATAGGGCTTGGCAATCGTAGGTCAGCACTGAGTCTACATGATACCAGTGCAACACCACACAGAGAACAAACAGTACAGGTAACATTACTACAGACTGAAATGCACAAGAGAGACGGCATGATGAGTGCACTGGCGCCATCTTGGATCTGCAGTTCTGACAGTATTATTATTATTATTATTATTATTATTATTATCAGTCTAAAACTTTGTTGGGAGAAAACATAGCATACATACATTTTATTTAACACAAAGTCTGAAATTGGCTGCTACAACCCTGCTCTCTGGAGTGATCTTTGCACCTTTGGTTAATCTCCATTGAGTTTGCTAAACCAATATCTAAATATTTGTGACTGTAACTTAAATGCTATGTTTGTATTAATGTGTGTTATTTATTACATATACCAGGTAAAACCACAACACTAACTCCATTTCCCAGCAAACCCACAGCCTACTAACATCTTTGTCTTTGCTCATGTTTGTATCCACTGTTTTGTTTTGGATATCCTGCTTGCTGATTACTCGACTTTGGTCTGTTTATCACAGAGATTTTACCTTACATTTTGGAATTGTCTTCCTGGTTAAACAGAACACTTACCTGCACTTGCGTCTAACTGTTCTAACAATATGATAAATTATCCTGTAGTGAGAAGGAATGACAATAAAAATTAATTTAAGTTTAAGCTCAAAAACTACTACTTTCATTTACTTCATATTATTATTATTATTATTATTATTATTATTATAAAGTAATAATAGAGTAAATAAACCTGTGAGTTTATGGTGTTCACCATCACATTCCCAATACCCCAACAGTTCCACAAAGGTTTTGTAAAGTAGGACAAAGAGACTGAGTGCTTTGCATAAGCCATTCTGCATGCATTTTGTCTAGGGGTGGTTAACAGTTTTGTTGTGTTTCTGGAAGCAACCAGGGGCCTGTTGCACAAAAGTAGAATTAAGACATCCAGTATAAATGACTGAGATGAGCTCAATGAAGCAAAAACAAGTGCGTCCAGGCTTAATTGGTTGCACAGGATGCAACCAATTAAGACAATTGCACAAGACAGAGCCAGGATGAGCAGACACGGATTCATCAAGCCAAGTGAAATCAATCCTGGATACTGTATGTGTGCGCTCATGGCTCACTCAAATAGACCTGCCACTGATCACAGATTCACTGATTCACTATGGCAACTAGAGCGGTGTACTTTTCCCCGTCGGAGGCACAAATCCTCATGGAGGCATATGAGGAGGTAAAAGACATAATTAAGAAGAAAGGCAACACCGCCACAGTGATAAAGCAAAGAGAAAAAGCGTGGCAAAGTATTGCAGACCGTCTGAATGTGTAAGTACAAAATTACAATTGTGTAGTGCACAATTACACACTCACCGCACCGCTGAAACATCACAATTACACAAATTAGTTAATTCACATCTCCTAAAACACAGTTGTACTCTGATTATGAAACATTTGAATTTTTAATTGAACTGCAGATATGAGTGAAATTATGTAAAGTAACTCCATCACACTGTATAAGGCTTTGATAAATTATTATCAAACCCTTACATTATTACTACGCTCACTAGTACGGTTTAATCTTAGCCGTTGTACTTATGTTGTCCACCGTCCAATGTAAAGTTGCTTTGAAACAAAGAAACAATTGTGAAAAGCACTATATAAATAAAATAAAATTGAATTGAATAAATAGATGAGCTAATAATAATAATCACTTTAATTTATATAGCGCCTTTCAGAGGACCCGAGGTCATTTGCTCACTGACTCCATTGAATGTTCTTGTGTGATAAAGAAAGTGTCTCTTTTCGTGTGTGGTGTGTGTGTGTGTGTCTGTGTGGTGTGTGATGTAGATTACAGTTTTTTACAATGGCTATGACAGTTTTTTCAATACATTTAACAAGTTTCCTAAACTCTTAACGCACCAACACACCTAAAACACACAATTGGCAAAACCGTTAATTTCATGCTCAAAATCACACATTGTAAACTAAACCCAAAAACAAATTTTCAAAATACAATAATAAACTAACACAATACCCTTTGTCTAACATAACACTGCAAACATGTTTCAAAATCAAATAATTATTCAAAACACTAACACGTTCTCTTGCAACAGGAACATTTACTGTAGTCAATCATAACACAATGACAAAAAAACACTATCATCAGCTGAAATTACAGAAACTGCATTATTTTATGTGTCAGGTCTGCCCTTATACAGTACAATAGACAGTATATTGTATTGATCATAGATTGTGTTTTGCACTGTAGTTTCTTTTGAAGCCTCTCTACATTTTTGTTTTGTTGGGTTTAGTAAATGCATGCATTTTGTTACTTTTGCTGCAGAAATTCAATACAAAATATTAATGACCATCTCAGAGTAGCTTTATAAAATGTACAGTTTATGTAAAAAAATAAATACAGACAGAATTTCTGCAGTAAAGACTTTATTTGCAAAAGGACATTACTGCAACATATACAAACTGAAAAAGCACCGGAATTATAATAAAAAATCAAAGTAATCTTCTAATCTGCCCAGTCTTCTGCATTTGGCCACATGTTCTCATCCACATCACACCTGATATCTTCTCTGGCAAGGCATTGTGGGAAGAATCTATTGGCATGCCTTATCCACCTCTGGCATGCAGCATCCATTGCATCCAGGAGGGAAATTTGGTCATGTGTATGATGGTCAAAAACCTTCCATCTCCAGACTGAGAAAAACTCCTCAATGGGGTTGAGGAAACAGGAGTAACGGGCAAGGAAATGGGACATCATCCTTTGATGAGCGTCAAACCAGGCTGTGACTGCATCAATTTATCTTATCACGTTATCCCATGTTATCCTAAGTCATGTTATCCCATGTGATAACATATATTGGCAAGTGGTCTCCCACCTGTCCCATTTCTACCTCTGGCACCAGTCTTTCATGCAGGTCTTCTAAAAACAGGAGAAGGCGGTCGGTGTTGTAGGGGCCAATCTCACATTTATGCAGGAGTGCACCGTTGTTGGAGATTGCAGCGCACATGGTGATGTTGGCTCCTCTCTGGCCTGGCACGGTAACTGTGGCCCTTTTGCCAATTATGTTTCTCCCACGGTGACGCCTTTTCGTCAAGTTGAAGCCAGCCTCGTCAACGTAGATAATTTCATGTGGGACTTGATTGGCCTCCAACTCCATCACTCTCTGAAAGTAATTAGACACAGTGTATGTAAATACTGTGCTGTACTGCATATCTACTGTATGTTCTAATGTACTCCAGGTTTATAGAGTAGTTTACAGCAAAACACACTGAATATAGTACAGTAATGACTGTATTGCATAACCTTATGTATTGGTGACAAAACAAAAAACAAAACAAAAAACAAAACAGCAAAAAGCCCAGATAAGAAGGGGGAACTAAAAATAGCACAACATTAATGTATCTAATCCCTGCGATCTTCAGGGTTAGGCCACATGTTTTCATCAACATCACATCTGATATCATCCAAGGCGATGCACCTGGGATAAAACCGCTTGGTATGTCGGATCCACCCTTGGCAATCTTGAACTGTGATGTCCCTGCAGCCAGCATCCATGGCTTCAAGGAGGGACATCTGGTCATGTGACTGATGGTCATAAACCTTCCACCTCGATGCAGAAAAGAACTCCTCTATGGGGTTGAGGAAAGGTGAATAGGGTGGAAGGAAGAGACTTACCAGTCTTGGGTGGACTTCATACCATGCTGTTATTGCTTGCGAATGATGGAAAGCAACATTGTCCCAGGTAATTACAAAGGTCCTCATGTTTTCACCCTCCTGATCCTGCTCTGGTACCAGGCGCTGGTGGAGATCATTGAGAAAGGCAAGGAGGCACTCTGTATTATAGGGTCCAACCTGACATCTGTGAAGGAGTAATCCTGCATTTGCCATTGCTGCACACATGGTAATGTTTGCCCCTCTCTGTCCTGGCACATCAACTGTGGCCCTTTTTCCAATTATATTTCGTCCACGTCAACGCCTTTTGGATAGATTGAATCCTGCCTCATCTATGTAAATGAATTCATGAGGGGCCTGGTTGGCCTTCAATTCCATAACTCTCTGAAACAAAGTTTATGTATATCATGTCATTACTGTATACCATACTGTACTGTAACCTATTACTGTGTAGGTTACCTACTTGCAAAGTGCAAAGCTTATAGAACTGGACATTGTATTAAATATACACTATACCTGGACATATTGTCGTCGTAGCTCCTTGACTCTCTCACTGTTCCTCTCAAAGGGAACAGTGTAGAGCTGCTTCATCCGCACTCTGTGTTTGGACAATGTCCGTGTAATGGTTGTGAGGCTGATGCTTTCTGTATTGTCAAATATCTCATGGTCCTCCACAATTCTAGCTTTTATTTCATGCAGTTTTATTGCATTATTTGCAACAACCATTTCTACAATGGCAAGCTCTTGATCATTATTGAGGAGCTTTCCTCTTCCCCCAGAGGGTGGAAGACGTTGCATTCTTTAGAGGGGAAAAAATCAACATATGCATTACTGTATGACCTTATTGACATGTCAAGTGAGAATAGAAACAATCCATGTAAAATGCAATACTTACCTGTTGCTTTGTTGAAAGATGCGAATAATGGAGGCAACCGCTGACCGCCTCAAATTGGGTTGCACTCTTTCACCAGCCTCTCAGTGAGAGACCGTGGTTGATTACATGGTCAATGATAGTGGCACGAATTTCATCACTGACTACTGTTCTTGCAGCCCTTGGAATGCCACCACCACGCATTCTTACACCTCTACCTTGCCCTCTCCTTGGGCCTGCTCCTCTTCCTGCACCTGCACCTCTCACTGCACCTCTCACTGCACCTGCACCTCCTACTGCACCTCTTACTGCACCTCTCACTGCACCTCTCACTGCACCTCTCACTGCACCTCTTACTGCACCTCTCACTGCACCTCTCCCTGGCCCTGCATCTCTCACTGGAGCTGGCCTTCTCCCTGGACCCCTTGCTCTTCCTCTTCCACATCCAGACATTACAGTGTTTGTCTTTTTCTGTTTCTGTTTCCAAAAACATCACTCCTCAAAGTCCTCATTTTATAGTAATAGAAAAAAATAACCCCTGCCACTGAGTCTAAGCCAGACAAGAATCAGCTGTGGTTGGCCCAATTCACCCAACATAAATCAGCTGTGTGTCAATTATTCAATTGTTTGTTTATTATCAGCTGAGATATATTGTTTTTGAACTGATATCATTGCAGAGGCAGAGGTTTTTATACTGTATCTAATGTTTGGAATATTGTTTTTGCTATTGTGGGATGTTGTGTGTTAACATTTGTGAATACTACAAAAACAATCCATAATTTTGTAGGGAGGTATAGCTTGTCTGTTAAGAAAATGTACAGTAAGCATTGTGGAAATGTGTTCACTGATTGCATATTGTGTGAAAATGACATGAAATGTGTGAATGGTATGGCCACAAAAGACTGATGCTGTGCTAATTGTGCTTAGAGTTTTGAAAATGTGACAACTGTTTGGACAAACGCTCGTTAGCGACTGAAAAAAACTGTAATTTCAAAAGGAACTTTGTATAGTTGTTTCATTCGGACTCTGTGTTTAGCTAGAGTCTGAGAAATGATTGTTATGCTGATTGCTGCAATGTTCCCAAAGACAAGGTTGTCCTCTACAACTCTGGACTGAATGTCCTTCAGTTTTATTTCATTGTCAGCAATCACCATGTTGACAATAGCAAGTTCCTGTTCTTCATTCAAGAGCTTTCCTCTGCCCCCTGAGGGAGGTAGACGTTGAATCCTTAGAGGGACAAAATACAGTTATGTATTAGAGTCCAGAGGCACACAGTCACTCTAATACAGTAAATGGTCAAATTATTTACACTTTGCTGTAGGAGAAGCAATGTCCTATCTGTTGGTTTCTTTGAAAATACGGACAATGGATGCCACTGTGTCCCGGCTGAGATTTGGCTGTACTCATTCACCAGCCTCTCTGTATCATAGCCCGTGGTTTATGACATGGTCAATGAGAGTAGCTCTTATTTGATCAGTTACCCTACAGTAGCTCTGGTCCTTCTTTGAGTGCCACCACGCATTCTAACTCCTCTCCCTTGTCCTTGTCCTGGTACTCGTCTTCCTCTCCCTCATGCAGGCTTTTTCTTTCTTTCTTTCTTTCTTTCTTTCTTTCTTTCTTTCTTTCTTTCTTTCTTTCTTTGTGTTGCTCTATATTGTTCCTTTTCCACACAAGATCAGCCCAAAGAGTCCTCTTTTAGAACATATGATCACGCGATTGAAAAAACCTCAACACCTGAGTGTGGTTCCTAGATGGGAATCAGCTGTGATTTATATATTTGAATAACTGCAATAAGCTGTTTCTCTTTAGCAATGGAATAAAATACAGGGAATATATTTGTGTTTCAATTCACAATATGAACAGCTGTTCACTTTGACTTTAGCCTATATAAGTTATGTTTAGAACATGATGTTATCTGTTCTGACATACAGTGTGAAAGCATTTGTAAATTTGACTATAAAAAATTACATTGTTTTGGTCTTGGTTGAGCTTGTGTGTAAAAGAAGTTCAAGCATTTTAAATTGGTGTTAACTGTATGCATTTTGTATCAAAGCAACAAGAAATGTGTTAATTGTATAGCCTACAAAGACCGATGTTGTGCTAACCGTGTTAAAAGTTTAGGAAACTTGTTAAAGGTATTGAAAAATCTGTCATAGTGATTGTAAAAAACTGTAAACATGACCAGGACAAAACGGTCCACTTTTTACATCATGGCTGTGTCAAGAATATCACTGTGTTTATGAGGTAGTAATGATGAGATTTTGTGTTGACAGGTGAACTCTCTGGTGTGTTGCTGGGAGACAGGGTGTATGGCTGCCAGCCTTTTCTCCTGACACCTTTCACAGACCCCCAGGAAGCACAGCAGGCCTACAACCATGCCAGGGCCAGGGCCAGAGTTGAAATGACCTGTGGCCTCCTGAAGGCATGCTTTCACTACCTTCACAAATTAAGGGTCAGCCCTGTGAGGGCATGTGACATTACTGTGGCTTGTGCTGTCCTCCACAATGTGGCCTGCCTGAGGAAGGAGAGCGCCCCCAGAGTGCCACCAGCCATGGACTGGGACAATCCGGCAATCTTCCCTGATGATGACAGTGGTTGGCTGCTGAGAGACCAATATGTGTTGAATCATTTTAGTTAGTATGTGTGCTTTCAATTTTGGTTAAATATGTCCTGCGGTGGCAGAGGAATTAGTTTTTTTTGTGTGTAAATAAATACATATATATGTGTGTGTATAATTTCTTAAGCGGCATGCCATATATATATATATATATATATAATAATATATATGTGTGTGTGTGTGTGTGTGTGTGTGTGTGTGTGTGTGTGTGTGTGTGTGTGTGTGTGTGTGTGTGTGTGTGTGTATATAAATTTTTTTTTTTTTTTTACGTCCCTCTGGCCGTGCCTGTGTTTTGCTCTTTTTGTTTTTTTGCTCTCTCGCGCTGTCTCTCTTCAGGTCCATCCTCAGTTTCCCATTGGTCCGTTGAACCGTCAATCTCCCGGCTTCAAAAGTGACGTCATGAGTCTCTGCTCCAATCACAATCATCCCATTACTTTAAGAAACGCCACCGGAGTAATGCATGTTGCGCTGAGCGTCTCATTCATCCTCGTTGTTACTCTTTGTCAAAGCGGAATGTTTGTGAGTTTGTGTACTGTGTGTCATACCCGTCTGTTTGTTCTGTTCTGTCACTATTTGTGTATATTGTTGGTGACTCTTTTTCCGGTTAAAGGGGAAAAGTGGACAGGTAAGAGGTCGCGCGACATGCATTGTGCACACGTAGGATACCTTATCTTTGTATTAGACACTAGTTTAGGAGTGAGTGAGTGCCACCTCTTGTACGTTTTGTGTTTTGGCTAGTTTAGAATAGTTTAGATAGGTATATAGATATAGTATATAGATATATTTGTGTGTGTATAATTATGGCATGCCGTTTAGGAAATTATACATGAGAGAATTGAATGGAAAAACTCGGATTATATTGAATGAATTGTTTAAAATTTTCACTTTTTCAAAATGGCATTTGCAGAAATACTTCAATACTTTGTTGAACTGGAAGATTTTTTTGCAACAGCTGATTGTAATTCAAGGGACCTAAATCATCTGGAGCATATTTTTATTATTGCAATGTTCCTTATGGCTTTGAGTAATCATATTCAACCAAACAATGCAGAAAGAAATTTGCATGTCATTCTTAGAGGAATTTGAGTGTCTAAGTGAGATTTTGAATCAAATAACACGAAAATGTCAGACAAGTAGATGACACACACTCTACTTCTCAGAGAGGAAGGCCAAGGTAAGTAATGGCTATGGAAACAATTTTATAGGGAAATCAATTGATGTAAGATAAGGTAGCATCAAGTCAGAATTGATGACATAAAGGTAGTCTATTAAATCACCTAAACTGCTGCGCTTTTTTTTTTTTTTCAGTTTTTTAAAAAAAATGTATGCTTTATCCATTTTTTTTGTTGATGATTTTCTCTCATTTAAGGTACAAGATATCAGCAGCTCAGCTGATTCACATGCGTGACTTGGGCTTTAGCTGGATGGCCATATCTCGAATGCTGTCTGTAAACATTCGAACACTTTACAACCACAGGACACAACTGGGTTTAGTGGACTATGGGAGTTTCAGCAACATTTCAAACACAGATCTTGATTGTCTTATTGCTGAGGTTCTAAGGCAAACCCCTGGGTCAGGAGAGACCTATCTCTGGTAGCTTGAGAGGAAGAGCAATCAGAGTTCAGCGGTGGCGGGTTCGAGGGTGTTTTAAGAATAATAGATCCAGTGGGAAGAGCATTAAGAGGCCGAAGGGCAATTCAGCGGCGGGTCTACAATGTCTCTGCTCCTAACCAAGTCTGGTAAATATTGTAAATTAACATTACATTTTTACATTTGATTTAACACAAAAACAAGCAAGCAAAATACCCCTTGCTTGTGCCTTAAAAAGCAAACCCATCTGTTCTGTTTGTTCTGAAACAGTTACATCTTTGCCTCGACCTCATGATATGTCTTAAGAAATGAGAAGCTACTCACTGCATCAGTTAGGGTTATATAACTTTTTTGCTACCTGTACCATATTAACCACTGCAGTATTTATCCAATGGAAGGCTCTTACCAATTTGCTTAATTAAATCCTTTTTTGGCTGTGCAGTTTATCATCTCTTAAGAATATCAATTATTTAATTATTTTACAATTGAATGAGCTTAATTACATTAATGTTAATTTCAAAATCTCCTATCTAATTTATATATATATATATATATATATATATATATATATATATATATATATATATATATATATATATATATATATATTAATATTATATTTATATATTATATTTATTTTTTTATATATATATATTTTTTTATATATATATTTTTTTATATATTTATATTTTTTTATTTATATATTATTTTTTTTATATATATATTTATTTATATATATATATATTTATATATATATATATATATATATATATATATATATATATATATATATATATATATATATATATATATATATTTATTCAATAAATTCTGAAAATTCCAAAAAAGATCTCTGGAGGTTTAACATTCATTTTATTTTAATGTCTTTAAAAAGACTTGTTTTACAATGAACCCCCAAAAGAAAACAATTAATTAAATGCATAGTTTGTCATTGGTGTTTACATTAAACACTACATTACATGCAAGTTGGTTTAAAAGTTGACCTAAAGTCACAGAAAAAAATTCTTCTCATTCCAGGCATACTGACACAAATCACAAGTTAAATCCATGGGGATTTGTTTTTTATGGTTGAGTGGATGGATACAGTTGCTGCATTACCTACCTGAGATGTTGTACAGACAACAGAGCTTCAACTGCTCTGCAACTTTTCCAGGATGCTGTCAATTGATTTGGACTTCCGCATCACATCAGGGGTGATGCTGGTGGTGAGATCATCAATATTGCGCGATTTATGATTGAGAATCATGGTGGAAACAGGGGTAGTGTCATGGTTGGGCGTAGTGTACACAACCCGAGAATTGAAAGACTGTGGGGAGAATTGAACAGGGTTGTCAGCATACTTTAAAGACCTTTTCCTCTTTATGGAAAATGTTGGCCTTTTAAATAGCACAGACCCACTTCACATTAGGGCACTCCACCATGTTTATCTTCCAAGAATCAACAGATCTGTTGATGAATTCATAACCCAGTGGAACCACCACAGCTTGAGGACGATGGAGAATGGGTCCCTGCTGCAACTCTGGTTTTGAGGAAGATTTAACATTCCAATTGTCCAAAGACAACTACATCTTGTATAAATGCCACACTCTCAATATCAACACCAACAGGTTATGGAGTATGGAGGTTAAGGCCAACACTGTAAAAAAGCCAACTTACTAAAAGTTATCTAAATAAAATTTAAAATGTAAACTGAGAAATTGATATAAAAAATAAAATGTCAATATTTGAAATGCTCAAATAATACTTAGTTTATTCAACAAATATGTTGCTTCAATGTTAAACTGTATAATACTAAAAATATTTTGTTGAACTTGCATTAAAATGTAAATGTTTTGCATTAAAGCTTGCGTTTCTTGTTGTTGCATGCGCACTATGAACGTGGCGCGCATGGCAATTTGAGACTTCAACTGCGGGGGTTCCTGAAAGGGCAGCATCGTGCCATATTAATCCACTTGTTTCTGCTGAGTCACAGGTAAGTGTCAATCATTTTTATAATCGAATAACTTATATTTTTCATTTAATATGTGATGTGCTACCAAGCTAACTCCCTAATCTCTTTTACCAGTGTATTGTTGATGTTAAGAAGCGTGCCGGTTTGTAAGACGTGTAAGCTTTTGATGTGGGTGTACCAAAATAACTATTTGAATTTAGCTGTTACTGATTCCGTGCGGTTATGATAGCTTTGTACCTCATTTAGAGTTTTGAATGCTTGGCTTTGTAACAAATAGCAAATTCAAACGAGTCATTTATTTATTGGAAAAAAGTCCACAAGTAATGCAATGAGAGTTGAAGGTGACGTTTGCTAGTCATATGCATTTGCAACACAAGGAATATAACTTTGGGTACTGTCTATCCGGATGCCTATCAGCACTGTTTAAATGTTGTGCACATCATATTCTAAATAGTTTTTGACAGTGGAACAAACGGTGACACGCTTGAACTTGATGCTTGAGTTGTCATTTGAATAACTAGAACATCACATGATATTCAGACAATTTTCATTAATTGAGACGTTTGTTAACCAGTTACCTCGACTAAACGGTTAATAAATTGTATTGTGTCGTTGGCTATCCAGACCAACTTGGCTCAAGACAGATAGCTAGCTTGAAATTACATTGAAAAAGTGTGAAATTGCTGAAACAAATGTTTTTGCAAATTAGTTCACTAATGAAAGAAAAATATGGAAGTAATGCAATGCAAATATTGTAAATTTTCAAATCCTGATACAGAGGTCTTGGTAAAGCATTACAGGCTTCATCATGGACGAGGTCACAAAGGGGCAAACTGGCCCTGCCTATACTCAGATTGTGTCTGCTCATTTAGGACATCGGGTGCTTTAAAATCACATTTATCACGCAGCCACACCTCGAACTATTAGGCACGTCAATGTAAAATTCAAATGTGAGCTGTGCGTTTGAAACTGTTTGCAGTGAAAGCGAGTTTTTGTAGACATCTTGGAGGACATCTAAGGGGTAATGAATTTGTACGGTGTCCTTTTTCTGGCTGTAAGTATAAAACCAACAAGGTGACAAATTTTACCTCTCACAAGAGTAGGAATCACAAAACTAACAACAAAAGATAAGAAATTCAGTAAGTACTGTAACTAAGAACATTTACACTGATACAGACTTTGACAGTCATGATGTTGAGCAGCCCTCACAATCTGTTCTACAGGGTTAGAAATGAAGAAAAGAAAACTGGACTTGACAGTCATTCACAGACAGATGAAAGAAACCTTTTCTCTTTGCTACAAAGTTGTTGAAGTCCAGCCACTAGCAGAAGAGATTAGAGAGATGGCCTGGACTTTTTGTAAAGGAAGAGGTAAGTGAAGGGTAACTGAATGGCAATTATGTTCTGGTTATCATAAGTAATAAGTGATGATGGCAATAAACATTACCTTTTTAGTTGTTATAATTTTTATTATTGGAAATTCTGAACTTTTTATATATTTATATTGGAAAATGTTCTGATTATAGTTTTTTTTTTTTTTTTTTTTTTTGTTACTATAGATCTGCGTGGAGTTTTTCAGGATCTGTAACATAGACCTCCTAAAAAAGTTCAGCGAGTCACTTGATAAATATACAGCACCTCTCCTGAAACTCTACAGAAAAAGGAGAAATTCGTTGTGTCCAGAAATGAAGACACTTTGACAAGCTGGATGAGCAGGTACTCTTTAAGATTCTTGAATGTACATTATAAAATACACATTTAAAATAATTAAGTACCAACAGATTCCTGAATAGGGTCATTAAAGCTAGTGTGCTATCTTCCGTAGTCTGTTTTATGGGAATCCAATTGAACTGGTTAATTTTAGGAATAAGTCAAGTCAAGAGGCTTTTATTGTCATTTCTACTATACACAGTACAACGTTCCTCCAGAACCCTGGTGCTACACTAAACATAAAGCAACAACACAACACAAGCTACAGTACATAAAGTGCATCGAGTGCAACCTAGTACTTGTATAATTATTAACTATATAATTTCATTTGTTCCCCAGAGTAAAGGCATTGTGCAATTAATCAAAAATTATCCTTTTTACTCTCAATTTGAGATTGAGAGTGTGTTTAATCTATAAGACTGCGTAAAGCATCTGCACCCTTTGGCGACTTTCTTCTTTTGAGGTCAGCGATATTGTCACTCAACGAAAAAGAGCAGCTCTTGAGGGACTGCCACTTGTTGTGTGTGAAAATCCGGCTTTCTTGCTCAACATGTGTCTGGCAAGTTGCCCTTTTCAAACTTTATTTCTAGTTTGGTAGAATGCTTAGCATTACGTTTGCACATTATAAAAATAATAAAGCTGCAAGCACCACCATTGCACGGGCACTAATAACAATTAGTAATTACATGTCAATGAATGCCCCCTCCTATCACTTAATCTCCTAGGACACTGAACCTGAAGACCACAGCACCAGAGGGGTAAAGATCGGAGTCCTCACTGTTGTTGAAGATGATGTTGGCACTCCTGTTTCACTGGCCACTGTGATAAACTGTGCAATAATCCTGGAAGAGGCCATTGTTCTACAGGATATTCCAGATCTGCCAGAAACCTTTGTTTACTTGTTCGGTCCCTTGTATGCACTCCAATATGGAATATCCAAAAGAACTGAAATATACTTTTGAATTCATTCAGAAAATCTTCATGGATCTTGGTGGTACCTATTTTTTTCTGATACACTGTTACATATCATACTGTACTTTTACCAAATGTTTATTCAGATGCAGTGTCAATGTATTCTCAATGTTGATTTGCCAAAATAATACAAAATGCTATATAACGCTTGAACCTTTTGAAGGTTTACTCTGATACGTTTATTAATGTCTTGAAGTAATTATACTGACAGGCGTGTCCTTTAGTGACACGTTTTCGGATTGCGTAGGAAACCCTTCCACCCCCCCACTAAAGGATGTGTCCTAGTTTGCACGGGTTAGTTTTGAAAACACAAGATCAACAATTAAAGTTGCTCTTACCTTGAACGCAGGTATCCTTTGAAGTCCCTCGGTCTTCTAACAGGTTCTGCTCCAAGTTCTTCTACCTATTCTATTGATTGAACCTTTTTAGATGAAGGAGTCAGACTTAGACCTTTTTGTCTTTTCAGGATCCTCACAATGGGAGGCCTTGTTTTTATTAAAAGTAGTGTAATATATGTAAAGTAAAAGAAATTACAAACAAAATCTCCTTCAAATAGTCAAACAATTTTAGCATAAGTAGAACTAAGTAAAATTCAAAGATAAAACAAACCAAGAAACACTCTCCAAGTGTAAGCCTGCGTTTGTTCTCCTGATGCACCCTCTATAAGCAATAACAAAGTATAACACAATGAGCTTGCCTCAAGGTGAATGCACACAGATAACTGGTTCTAAAACCCTATTTATAACATTTTTTTAGTATGATCTCATAACTGTGATTCTGCTTCTGACAGCATCCTGTCAGCTCTCTCATGATCTCATACTTTTGCAAAACATACTGAGAAGTCTCCTGAGCTGCACGGCTGACTGTGTTCTTATTCTGCTGACACAAAGCTTGTGATTTCTTTTAAGTTTCTGTTACTTTCTATCTTAATATCTAAACATACTAATGAAAATTATATAATTTCTTAATCACACAATGGTTACATAAATTCATATATAAAGGTAAATGAAACTTAACAATTCTATAATCTTTCAGCAAGATGATGGGTCTTGATCCAACTGTCTAGGTACAGTGTCTGTTCCTCTTTGGTTTGTCTCAGGTTCCTTCTAGGTCTTTTTCTTTACAGTTTTAATCAGATATATTTAATTTCTTTGTCATAACAATTTCCCCATTTCTTTTAGTTTATTTTCCACAGCTTCCTTTTTCCTTGCTCTCTGTCTTTGTTGTCTTTTGTTTCGTTTCTGTCTTTTTGCTGCATTAATTTCACTCTGTTTCTTTATAGTATTTGATGAGATTGTCACATAAGGATAACCAGGTGCACGTTGTATGGCGGTTACATGTGATATTTAATCTGTCACGGTGCAGGACAAAGGCGAGTGAGGATCCAAGTGCAGTTTAGACTTTTAATAAACCAAGACAAGAAACAGCCAAACAAACGGGCAGGCAGAACACTGAGCACACAGGAAACGGGAACATCAACACCAACATACAACAACGACCAACCCCAGGGAAGTGAACAAACAGGGTAGCTATAGCAAGCAGGAACCAATCACCAAGCAGAGAAAATCAGTGACTAACATGATACACCTGGGGGGGAGATAGAGTGCAATTAGTGTCCATGGTAACCAATGAGTGGGCGGAGCAAACAATTAACAGCACGGCAGACAGAAACAGGGCAAAACAGACAGACTATTACAAATACACTCAAAATTTTAAATATTCCTCAACTCAATGTGGGACATGCACTCAAAATTAATTCTAAACTGAAATACTGATGTCGGCCCACTACACAGTTATAATCATCTAGTAATGTTAGAGAACACTAAAGTGACAATTTCACAATTTTTTTATTAAACAATGTGCTTTTTAAAAGGCACAAATCAAAATGGATCAGTCAAAACAAAGTGCTTGAGATAAATTAAAACAAAAGGAAATGACTAAAACACATTTTGTTTTTACAAAATGGCAAACAGTGTCACATCCTAACAGGCAATTACATTTGTAAAGAGGGGGAAGAAAACAAAAACTTCCTCAATACTTAGCTCAACAAATCATTCTTCAGTGTTAGTAGACGCCCTTTCAGTGGTTTGTTGTCCTCAAGACACATGATAACGTTTTGGATAAATGAGAAAGTAAGCTCGAGATTCTTTGGATACTGTAGGTCTAGTGCATAGATGTACCCAAAGAGCAGAAGAAATGAGTCAGCCAGATTTGTGGGACCACTCACAAGTATTTCATCCTCCACGACAATACAGATGCTCTCAGGGCTGAAGAGGGCCGCATCAGTAGGGTCATCCGTGACGACTGTCAGGAGAGCCACCGGAGTGTCAGTGAGGTCTGGACCATCTGCTGACTATAAAACAAAAATAAGACAAGAATGAATTCAGCCCCTCAAGGATACAAATCATGCTAATGATGTCTAGACATTACTGTCACTTAGCACTTAGACTGCAACTAACCTACATGTTTAAACTATTTTTAGCATACTTTTTGTTTAGTTGAATGCTTTATACTTACCTTTTCATTTATGTAATTTCTACATGTCAGTTTGCAGAATAACAACTCAAGTAAACTTCATAAACAGGTCCTGGGGGTATTCCAGAAAGGAGGTTCAACAAATTCTGAGCCTAACCCTGAACTCTGAGTTGACTTACCCTGTGAAGTTAAACTGAGTTTTCAGTTCCAGAACAGCTGATCTGAGTTAGATAAGTCAACTCTGAGTATGTTAACTCTGAGTTGAGCTCCTGCCTGACGACTAGTAAAAAGCAATCATCAATGGAGCTCCAATACTTGATTCACCATGGCAACGGGAGAAAACAGGCAGCAGACATTTTCTGGCTGCGGCCGTAATAAAAATCACTGACACAGACTGAGTTTTAAATGCAGTTGTCTTCATTTTGAATTTAACATCACTTTCTTTTATATTAGCCTTTGAGGAAGTGGTTGAATGTTGTTCAATGTTTTATTTTATTTTAGGCTATTTTATTTCATTTAAATCGTCTCAAGATAGCTCCTCACTTTGGTTTTATTTCACATATTAAACAAAGTAAAAGTGTATTCAGTGGATAATTTAACTTCTAGCAATTTTTACCACCAACAGATGCTGTTTAACACACATCTTTGTCCTAACATCCTGCTGAGTAGATGAACATGAAGTGGTGCTCACCTCCACCACGTCCAACAGAGGCAGAGGAGCTGGTCCTGTGTTAAGGTTTCCCTCTGGAATGGATAACAAGAGTTTCCCTCATCTCAGGGTTCACTCGAGTTTTCACATAACCTGCTTTCTGGAATACCCCCCTGGTTCTCCCAGAGTTCGTTGAGTGATGTCATATGTTTAAGCTGACTGAATAGCTAGGCAAAGGGATTGATAGTGAGGCCAGTACACTTAGATTACAGGTCCTGAAGAACTTGAAGGCATCTTCGCGCAGGTACACAGGAAGTGCACGAAGGACGAGGGCCCGTCTCATATTTACATCACGTTTTTCCTAGATGGACAAAAAATATCCATTACAATAGTAATTACACAAATGCAGAGCAAACACTTAAAGGAACACGCCGACTTTTTGGGATTTTATCTTATTCACTGTATCCCCCAGAGTTAGATAAGTGCACACACACCCTTTTCATCTTTGTGCGTCCCGTAACTCTGCAAGGTCATGAGACACAGGCATCTTTTAACAGTATACATACAGGGAACTATATTCTCAGAAGGCGAAGCACTGATACTTGGGCGGAGTGATTTGCTCGCAGCACCTGAGAAGCCCCCTGAGGAGCAAAGAGTTTGCTCAGAGTTGCTCTAATCTCTCCACCCAAGTAGCAGTGCTTCACCTTCTGAGAATATAGTTCCCTGTATGTATGCTGTTAAAAGATGCCTGTGTCTCATGACCTTGTTATTTGTACACGCTGTGACTATACAAATCACAACATATAAATAGGAAAATGTTTGCATTATTTTGTCACTTATTGGGAGCAGTATGCTAGCTGGAGCCATTTACTTCCAGTCTTTGTGCTAAGCTAGGCTAGCGGTGGGTGCGTCAGACAGAGTTACGGCATGCACGGAGATGAAAAAGGTATGTATGGACTTATCTAACTCTGGGGGATACGGTGAATAAGCTAAAATCCCAAAATGTTGGCGTGTTCCTTTAAAAAAATCAAAGTGTTAAATAGCTCCATATTCTGATCATGGTATTACACATGGTATATCATGGTGGTCATTGCTATAGATGATAGATTCAGTATTTTGGGTCACCATTTCTACAGTAAAACATTTTTCAAATTAATAACTTTCTATTGTAAATACTTTAATAACTCACAAAGGAAAAACACTTAAAATTGTGAATCAAATTTTACGAAAACAGGACTTATTTGGACTTCATCAAATTGAAGCTGCTAAAGTATCTTTTTAGGGTACCTCTTTCTGAATGCATCTTGTCAAGATGTCTATCTCTGATGAGATAATGTTGTGTTCATGGCATAATCACTTAACCTCGGGACACAGTCAAGGCAATTCACACTATGGCTTTTTACAGTTATCTGCAAACAATCTGTTAATAATCTGTTTCTGAATCATGCAAAGTTAAAAATTCACCTGAAGGTCATAAATCCTCATGAGCTTGGCTAGCTCCTCCGCTATCTTGCCAGTCTTGGTGGCCTTGTCTCTGAACAAGGTTATGAGTTTAGGCGCGTGTCTGTCCAGCTCCTTGTAGAATTGATTGCGCAGGTTAACGTTGTTGATTCGGTGGAACTCTGCAAACACCTGTGCATAGACAGAATTACACAGAAATGTACAAAGATGAATTAGAAACAGAATTGTGAATGTATTTTAAGTTAAGTTTTCAGTTGGCAGGTAGCAAAACCAAGGGCAATTCTATTAGGGATGAGTCAGAACCAAGGTCAAAGTAGAAAGTTAATTGTCATTCTTTAATTTAAAACAGGAAGTATTATGTTATCTAAAGAAAATTAAAATAATAAACCTCTGTATACTTTGTTTACTGTGAATGGCAAAAATATGTCAAAGCGTGATGTGTTGTCAACTTTTTACATCTGCCATTTGCTTTTTGGTGAATATTAAAATATTAAATTTAAATATTGGAAAGTCAATCATGTTCAAAGTGGGCATGCTAAAGAGTAATGCTGATTAATTGCTCTCAACAAGGAGAACAGTAAAATAATGATAAAGATTTTTTAATTATTTATTTTTACCTGTGACTCCATAAGTAGGGCTGGCCATCCGTCCACGATGCCTCTCACCCGTGGAGCTACACAAGATCGAAAAATTTCTTGGCGACGAAGGGCATAGGTTGTGTACATGAGCTTGCCTATGACTAATTGGTTTCTCTCAGTCTTTTCGACTTCATTTACTGTATGATTTCTTCTCTCATTGTTTCCAGAGTGGCTGGGGTTTGATCCTTTGGTAGGTTGATGATGTAGTTGACCTCAGCTTTTCAAGCTTTCTTTATGTTTTGATGGGGGTGATCGTTGTCGGGGTTGTTTCAGCTCCGCCTCCCTGTGTTGATGGCTACTTCTGCAATCCCAGCTTTGGCCAGATTGTTACAGTAAGACGCAACCTTGTACCCTAGGTGACGTTTCCATCCCAACTCCGCGTCTTCACCAGCCGTCATTCTGAGACATGGATGAGCTGTAATCAAAGCTTGAGCAGCCATTGCCAATTCCTTTTCATGTGGGTGTGGTTTAAAACTGTAGATCGTTTCTGCCATTTTGTTAAGGATTTCACTCTTCTGTGACCTCTTTAACTTCAGCAATCCTGATTCTTCATAAACACGATTTCCTTCTTCTAGTATATGCTCTATTTCATAATCAAAACCAGGAACAACAAAGTGATCAGGCCAACTCTTCTGGCGCAATAACGCAGGTGCATGTGGGAGTATGTCTGTGTCAGAAGATGCAGTAGATGAGGTGTCACCTTCAGGTCTGATGACTCTCAATGTGCCCTTCTCTGGTAACTCCTGGATGTCCACAAGAAGGCAAAGATCACTATCAAAATCCGGATCCTCATAGTGCAAGCTAAAGTCCCCATCCAGTCTCGGCTTGAACCTCTATTGCATTATTTCTTTCAGCTCCTCCACTGACTTTGGTCGCTCAAGTAGAGTTTCAGGGCGGTGTCTCGTGCAACATACACACGCAGCACATGTTTCTGGGCAGCAGCCATCTTTTGGTTCGTAAAAGACAAAAACCTGTTAATTTTCATCAAAAGTGAAGGTGACGCACACTACATATACATATCCACATACCCACTGATCCACACAAACACTGGGACACCACTTGAACGATGGGATGTATGGAAGGCCAGCTGTTGTAGTGGGGCAGTTTATTCATGGACCCACTGGTCCACACAGCTCCAAGAGAATGTGTTCATGTGTGTGAATGTGTTCATCTTAGGGCTGCACGATAAATCGCACGCGATTGTCACGCGCATCTCATCAGTAAAGCCGGTTCCTTGATTAGTAGTAAATCGCCATCAGCTGCTTTCAGAAGGAGCGGCATTTACTACACAGAGCCGTAGTTCACTGACAAGTGGGGAAATATCGCATTCATAATCACGGATGAATTGCCTGCAATTATGAATGCGATATTTACCTGCTTGTCAGTGAACTACGGCTGTGTGTAGTAAATGCCGCGCCATCTGAAAGCAGTTGATGGCGATTTATTACTAATCAAGGAACCGGCTTTACTGACGAGATGCATGTGACAATCGCATGCGATTTATCGTGCAGCAATAGTTCATCTGTTTACCTGCTTCAACAAATCTTCAGTTTAATAATATGTAACGTTTGGGTGTCAAGAGCAATCTACCATCTACATGTATGTTGTAAGCGCAGAGAGGTGTTTTGTCATTTAGCTCTGATGGGGTGTGAACAGCCAGATTGTTTGGGAAAAGTTCGTAAGATCTCAGGTGTTCAATGTAGTATGATTTGTGCGCTTGGCAAAGAAAGAAAACACTACTGTTAACCAGGAGAACCTGTTCAATTCTACAGTAATTAGGCAGTCCCCCCTCTTGTCCCCCCTCTTGTCCCACAGACAAAAACATTCCTACATCATAATCCGTACCATCAATGCAGACCTTGGATGTGCTGTAAATAACATTGCTTGCTGTTATTTGTTCAATGTACAGATGTGGCCTTTAAGAACGAACGTCTTTTGCCGCACTTCTGTTCGGGGGGACTATCTTAGCAATCACCTTAATGTGTTTCGCTTCACAGAATATCCACCAGGTGGCACATAAGAACCCTGTTTCTGTTAAGCACTCAAAGGTTTTTTAAGATTGTATAATTTGTTTATATTATTCATTTACATTTAAAAAAATAGATTTTTTATTTTACTTCACATTACATCAGAATTTGTGAGAAAACATCCACAATAAAATATAATTATAAAGATGTATGAAACATTATTATTATATGTTGCCTACATTTACTCAAATAATAGCAATGTAAAATATAAAGGAAATCACAGTTCAAGTTAGGCGTAACATAACATAAGTGACATTAAGAGATTTTATTAAGTTACTTTAATCATTTATTTTAGAGATATTTATAGAAATATCTCTAAAATCATTTATTTGCATTGCTTTCTGTACTGCATTCGTTTTGTACATTTACAGGTGCACAAATACTGGCTCATTTTAATTTCATTAAGACACTGCTGTGTTCTGTATTGATCGATGTTCTGTAAATTTGTACTTAACAAGCCTAAACCATGTTATTCAATTTGTTATTATTATTATTATTATTATTATTATTATTATTATTATTATTATTATTATTATTATTATTATTCACAAAATATATATTTAGCTCTAATATAGTTTGTGTTCATTTTTTCTCATAAGGGAAAAGTATTATTATTATTATTATATATTATTATATATTATTATTTATTATTTACTGACATTAAAAATGGTCAAAATGGTTTCAAAACAGTCTTCTGGCTTTGAAATATACCAGCCTGTAATTGTGCATTAACTTTTGTGCCTCTAGAGTGAAAATAATTCTAAATTTCTTTTTTTACTAGAAAATGAGGAATTTTTGCATATTAATGAGGTTTATTATACCAAATATTAAATATTAAGTTTTTTCGCAAAATATATGTTAATATGTTGTAAACAAGTTAGACAAAAAAGGTGAAAAAAAAGGCTATCATATATACTTCATTTTTTATAAGCAGTCAAAACAGACAAGGTCAAGTTGACTCAGCGCTCCTAATTTGTATAGGAATTCAGACGAGGTCTGCAGGAGGGTTAAGTTATGCAATATCGACCCATTCAGAGCCGATCGGCCCTATACGCAAGTTGCGTAGGGCCCCTCAAATTACGCAAGGCCCCGCCTCCCCTGCCTCGTTTTACAGCGTGTGTTAATGTTTACTGTGTAGCATGGGCGAGGCTAAAAAGGAGCTCAGCACCCCTAAAATGTTTATTAATATTTTAGTCCAGCGGGTCGCCGCTGCTGTGGAGTAGCACAGGACCTGAGTGACTCGTCCATAGCCATAAACGGAGAGAAGTAGCGCCGGTTACATTGTTCTTCCGCAAGACGCATGCAGTTCTGTTTATTAACTGCTAGAGCATGAAACAAAAACAGCAGCACGACAAATAAACTGCGTACCTGTGTAGTGTGTACGTGTGTCTCTGTTGGTAAAGTTTATCGTTAATTTGATACTCATTTTAACAATCGGGAGTCATGTAAACATGACGTCACGTGCGTCTTTTGGAAACATGGAAGCCCTGGCGTTTGGACCAGAGTGAAAATAAATTACATATCACTGTATATCACCAGTATGTGTGAAAACACTCACTCACTTTGCTGTATTTATTCATTCCTCACACACAGAGGATTTAACCTGAACCAGGCTTAACTCCTGAACTCCTAGCATTACACTCTCTCTCTCTCTCTCTCTCTCTCTCTCTCTCTCTCTCTCTCTCTCTCTCTCTCTCTGTGTGTGTGGCCTGCCAGTGCGCAACGGACATGAAAAAAGAAAAAAGACAGAATCAGGTGAGAGACTAGGGACAGTCCATAATGATCTTGTGAAAGGAATTTGTCATTTATTAAAAAGTTAAAAGCCCAATAATAATAATAATAATAATAATAATAATAATAATAATAATAATAATAATAATAATAATAATAATAATAATAAAGACATTTAAAATGACACACCTCGATGTGCCTTTTGATCATAACCTTAGCTTCAGCACCCCTGAAAAGGAGCTCAGCACCCCTATAGTCTCTCAAGGTTACAACAACGTTAATGCAATATGGAAACCAATGGATTTACATTGGAATGAGCATAATGCCAGGTCTATATGAATGCACATTCCTCAGTAAATAATAACCATCAGGGATCAAGTATTGCTCTAATGCATACTATAAAACACAGTGATACTGTATGGCAAGCATTTTAGCTTTTATACATTCACATGATATGGATTTTTGATATCAATTCAGTTTTCAGGGGGGCACGGTGGCTTAGTGGTTAGCACGTTCGCCTCACACCTCCAGGGTTGGGGGTTCGATTTCCGCCTCCGCCTTGTGTGTGTGGAGTTTGCATGTTCTCCCCGTGCCTTGGGGGTTTCCTCCGGGTACTCCGGTTTCCTCCCCCGGTCCAAAGACATGCATGGTAGGTTGATTGGCATCTCTGGAAAAATTGTCCGTAGTGTGTGAGTGTGTGAGTGAATGAGTGTGTGTGTGTGCCCTGCGATGGGTTGGCACTCCGTCCAGGGTGTATCCTGCCTTGATGCCCGATGACGCCTGAGATAGGCACAGGCTCCCCATGACCCGAGGTAGTTTGGATAAACGGTAGAAAATGAGTGAGAGAGAGTGAGAATTCAGTTTTCAATACTTAAAATGTAAATATTAAGAGTGTGATTTCTAGTAGTAACCATATTTTTTATATCAGGAATTACGTTTTACACTAGTAAAAACGTAATTGCTGATATCTGCTATTGCATATTCACTAGTTGAATATTGCAAGAGCCAAGTCATATTATAAATAGTATTTTATATTTGAAAATGGATAAAGAGGAATCTGAGGGAGGCAGTTTAAGTGGGGCCTAATGCAGCTTATAAAATGAATAATAGTAGTTATCTAAACCTTACAGGTGCTATGCTGAAATTTGTTAGTAGAGGAGATGCTGTCAGGTGTGAATGTGTGACAAATGGTTTACATGGCTCACGGGTCAGGTAGGAGGGCCCCTTAGCAGAATTTTGCTTAGGGCCCCAGGTAGGTCAGGATCGGCTCTGGACCCATTTTTTATAAGTTATAAACATTCATCTGAAATACCCTTTAAGTTATGCAGTAAATAGCATTTAAACAAAGTAACTGCAAGAAAAAGCTTGTGCTTTGTATTAACCATTTTTTGATTTCGTAAAACTTTCCAGTTATTGCTGTAAATTTAAGTTGGTTATATCAACATATGTCAAATTAAGTTATGCAATATCGACCCATTTTTTATAAGTTATAGGGTATTTCAGATGAATGTTTATAAGTTATGCAGTAAATAGCATTTAACACTAGATTTACTGACTTTTTTATTTTCTGGTGCAGGTCCCAAGGTGTGATTCCCCCCGTTGAGATTTTCACAGTTCTTCAGCTCGATTCTCCTCCTGCTTTTGTTGTGCAAACACACCCATCACCCATGAGGCCTGGCACATTTGCATTTGTTCACTCAGAGTAGCTCAGATCCAAGGCAGGCCAAACCTCTGTTTGTGACATGGAAACCTTCAGAAATGTCTGCCGTCTATACAAAATAGTCTGTTTTATTTATAAAAAATTGTTTGAAAAAAGAATGAAAAGTTGCTAATACAATGACAACTTGTGCAGACCTGGGGAATATTTGACTCATCTGGAAAGTTTAATGTGTCATAACTTGGGTTTCCTTCCACATATTTGCCTGAAATTTACCAGGATTGTTCCAAATTATGAACTTTGCAAGTAAAATGAATTTTGTCTATTTCCGTTGGCAATGAACATACAGACACAAAAATGCACACATAAAATGCACACACACGCACACACACAGTCAAACACTGTTCAAAGCATTGGGCATTGCATTTCAGTTGGCCTCAAGACAGAACAAAAGCAATACATTTGTAAACATTTCACACACACACACACACACACACACACACACACAAATTGGGCATTGCATTTCATTAGGCCTCCAGAAATAAAAAAGCTACACATTTGTAAATATTTCACACTTTTGATATGCCTTTGCCTAGCAGAAGGCAAAATATGAAATGATGCTACTGAAATGATGCTACACACACACACACTGACAAATTTGCTGCGATCTCTGACATCTGGACACGCTTCAACAAATTTGAAATGTGAATTCCATGTCATTGTATTAGCAACTTTTCATTCTGTTTTCACACAATTTTTTTATAAATAAAACCGACTATTTTGTATAGACGGCAGGCATTTCTGAAGGTTTCTGTGTCACAGACAGAGGTTTGGCCTGCCTTGGAGTGAACAAATGCAAATGTGCCAGGCCTCATGGGTGATGGGGAATAACTGTGAAAATCTCAACAGGGGGGAATCACACCTTGGGACCTGCACCAGAAAATAAAAAAGTCAGTAAATCTAGTGTTAAACAGTAACTGCAATCACCCCACAACATGGTGAAAACAGGAAAATACGGTTTTCTTTTGAATCCCTGTATTGGGGGTTGTGTCAGTGGTCTATCAAGGCTAAATGTTATGAAGCAGCTAAAATAAAGACTGTGGGGAGACATAAATAATGCATATTTTATTTTTTATAAATAATGCATAATTATTTTTTTAATAATGCATATTTTATTTTACGTGTACACATGGACATGAGGGTGATGCCGTTTTTTTTTTTTAATAAATGAATATGTTACGGGGCACAGTGGCTTAGTGGTTAGCACGTTCGCCTCACACCTCCAGTGTTGTGGATTCGATTCCCGCCTCCGCCTTGTGTGTGTGGAGTTTGCATGTTCTCCCCGTGCCTCGGGGGTTTCCTCCGGGTACTCCGGTTTCCTCCCCCATTCCAAAGACATGCATGGTAGGTTGATTGGCATCTCTGGAAAATTGTCCCTAGTGTGTGATTGCATGAGTGAATGAGAGTGTGTGTGTGTCCTGCAATGGGTTGGCACTCCGTCCAGGGTGTATCCTGCCTTGATGCCCGATGACGTCTGAGATAGGCCCAGGCTCCCCGTGACCCGAGGTAGAAAATGAGGTAGATAAGCGGTAGAAAATGAATGAATGAATGAATGAATATGTTACAGGGGGCACGGTGGCTTAGTGGTTAGCACGTTCGCCTCACACCTCCAGTGTTGTGGATTCGATTCCCGCCTCCGCCTTGTGTGTGTGGAGTTTGCATGTTCTCCCCGTGCCTCGGGGGTTTCCTCCGGGTACTCCGGTTTCATTGTATTTTATAAAATATATAAATAATGACTTAAACACAATATAGAAAACTAAAACAGATATTTATTGACTGATAACACTTTGCAGATCTTACAACACACACTGAAAAAAATTATTCATTCAATTTACTAAATTTATTTAAGGTAAGTGGTCACAATCAATTTATTTTAGCTACATTTAAACAAAAAAATTATAAAAAACATTTTTTAACAAATTTTTTGTTTAAATGTAGCTTAATTAAATTAAATAAATTAGCTTATTATTCATATGTAATAAGAATAACAATATGATACATTTATATTGCGCTCAAAATGCTTTAGATATGGAATGAGGGATTTCAGCCCTGCGATGGGTTGGCACTCCGTCCAGGGTGTATCCTGCCTTGATGCCCGATGACGCCTGAGATAGGCACAGGCGCCCCGTGACCCGAGGTAGTTCGGATAAGCGGTAGAAAATGAATGAATGAATGAATGAGGGATTTCATTCAGGATGAGCTGTTTGCCATATCCTCTACTACACCATAATATATAAAAAACAAACCACTAATTACTCAAAATAACACTCTTTATTCAGATTTAAAAGCGATTTGGAAATACAAAACAAACTATTTGCTGCAATACTGATAAACTATCGCTAATAACCCCATCAACAATGATGTTTACCATCAACAAACCAACAGAAGCATTTTTTCCGTAACACACCGAACGTCGCCTGAGGAAATCCAAAGTTGCATCAAACGGTACTACAAAGCCAGCCGTGACAGCGGAGATAGTCGCAGATGTGACTGTTTATGTAACCGGCAAAAGTAAATAACACATATTGTCGACTCGTCAGCCTACATGAAACACGACTTCCCTCTACAGGTTTTGTATTTCCTGTGCTGAACAATTTGACCCCCCTTCGTTAGAGTCTCGCAGATTGCCGGGAGTCTGCGCGGCAGTCTTATCTCCGAGGCGGGCTTTTTAAAAGGCCACATCTGTATGTCTTGGCAACATTTGGAAGCATTGATACCAGTACAGAAGAGACATTTGATGTCTGCTGGTGATGTTTGAAGAATCCTGAGGCACTGAGATGGTATGCTACAGTACCATGTATTGATGCCTGTCTGCAAGTGTTTTTAACACATTTTTAAAGTTTTGTGTGTCGTGTACAACTCTCTTGAAAAAACGGTGTTTACCCTCAAACCTCATTGTCTGATCTCTTGTTCAAATATTCAAGGGTGAAGTATTTGCGACGGATCATTTCTCCGATACACAGCGTGAGCTCTACTGGCACAATTCCCTCAAAAAGATTGTGGAGGGCATCAGCTGGAAAGCCAGTTATGGTATGAATATGCTCTAGTTGCTGGCTCAGGACACAATCTGCCTGAACACCATTCTGACTCTGACTACCCCCATGCATTACAGCATACACATCACTATTATGGCTGTCTTTTGTCCTAAGACTGAACTCACCACTTGCAACCTCATGAGTCTGAAGTTTAGCTTGTGTTGCTGTGCAGAATCTGCAAAAATATTCTGCTATAAAAGACTTTGAAAAGCCTGCCAAATCATGACCTGCAAGATTGTCGGACACCACACACATGACTGTTCCTTGAACTACCTTACCAATAGACTCAATGAATACCCCATCTTGTTCAAGGGTGCGGAGGTCTCTCAACAAAGGACCAAGATCCTTTTCATAGCCAAATGTCTGTATGTCAACAACTTTACATAAAGCTGCAAGCTGAATTACATGCAGGGCTGATCGGTATTTACTGGGAAGATCAGCAAGCATCCAGTAAACTGAACAGATTTTGTGTATTTTGCGTGATGTGCCAAGTGGATTGGCTATTTCCAAATCATCAATGTACAAAATGAGTGTTATCTTTAACTGATCTGAAGACAAGAATGTGTTCTCTTTGAAGTACAAACCATCTTGGTGGCTTACATAATGACTGTTTTGTGCCACTTTTGTTTCTTTAATTTTGTCCAGAATATCTGTATGATTGAAGATTCTTTGTATCATCTCATGAATGGGAACATGCACTGCTGTGTGTCCTGGCTGTAGCAGATACTGTACAGGTTTTACCACAGGGTAATTATTTTCGATGAAGGTTTTCCTTCTCTTTGTTGAGGATAACTGCTTCCCCTTAGCTGTGGCACTGACAATAACATTACTGTCCATAACAATACTGACAACGTCATTTAGAAGTGTTTCACTGACAGTGATGCCATGACTCTGTAAGACCTCTCTAATGTCATGTTTGAGTATCGGTTGGGACAAGGAAAATAATTGAGTCAAATGTTCCACTATTTCCTGAGATGCCATGTCAGATACATGAAGAATAGAATGCATCTTTAGGAATATTGATGCCAAGTTTTGGTGCAACTGGGCTCTTAAAGTGTCTGTGTCACACTGACTGTTTACCTCATCGAGATCAAACGTGTCCGCAGACCCTGCACTGTGACTTTCAGCAGGTTCCCCAAGACTTTCTGCTGCAACTACAACTGGGGCACTGCACAACTGGGGCACTGCAGGTCTGCCAATACAACACATTCACCAAAGTCGGAATCACCACCATGTTTTCTACTTTTATGTGCATTATATGCTGAGTAGCTATTTGTTCTGTAATTGCAGTTCTTGAATGGGCATGCTACCATCTCATGACTTCGTAAATGACTTCTCAAATGACGAAATAGAATTTCCTCAGAAAATGGCTGTTTTACATTACACAAAGGACATGTAAAAAAAACTGCATGCTCCTTCAGTTGCATCTACTCTACATGAATCATTATGAGATCTTGACAGATGAGCTTTCATCGCTTCAAATGATGGAAAAGTACAAATGCAACTGTCATAGAGACATGGCAGGGGGGACACTCTTGAATATTGGCTATGCAGTACAGTATAGTGCCAAAATAATTTTCCCTGTGTATTTGAAGTTGCAGAACACGTCTTGCACTTCCACTCCATTAGGCCAACCTCAGCCTGCAATGTAAATATTATCAATTAAAGTCTAAACCATTTCAGCCCTGATTTGCACTTTTGGCAAAAAAGTTAAAATGTGATGTAAAATTTTGAATGAGGATTCCAAACCTTCCATGAGGATGATTTGAATGAGGATTCCAGATTTTGAATTCCAAACCTATCAAAAACATTAATTGTACACGAATTATAGTAAAAATTAAAATGTTAGTAAAATTTAAAACATTAAAAGATGAGCAAGTTAGTTATTAACAAGCAAAGCATCAAAGTTGTGTGCTTATGGATCTGCTATTTCTGTTGTTGTTTTAACAATATTAACAGTATAAACAGTATTAATAAAGGGTTCAAGTGATCAACTGTGGATCCCACAGCTGAGATAAAAACATTTAAATAAATAGCAAAAGAACAACTGTGGAAACACATAAAATAAAACCAATTGTTAATAACACTATTTCATAATACATCCTACCTGAACTGTTAAAAAAAATTTCGAGATGATTATCAAAGCCACACACTTATGCCTACGAAGAAATACAAACACATGCCTGGTTAGCATCATAACAACACACTCACATTATGTTTATTATTGTTCGTTTCACGATAGCACACACATACAGACAGCTCGACAACGTAAAATATTGACGGTGTAACGTGGACACTTATTGAAATAAGTATACTCAAAGTACGCACATATATTAACATATATTAATATTAAAATTGCACATTCCAAACAGATTAAAACAAATTAAACTGTGTTCCACGTCCACACGTGCTGGCAAAAACTTTCCCGCATCAGTGCAAATTCAAGATGGCTGACTCAACTTTCCTGAGGGAGAGATAAGACCCACCCACCAGAACGTCATGACGTCAATAACGTCATGACACTATTGTATGGTTCCTAAAATTTTTGAGCGTTCCACAGAAATTAGCTATAAAATATTGAGCCCTATTCAATTAAAGTGGCATAAATCTTAACAGAGCTCAACACTTTATAGTTTGGTCAACTGCATAACAACATTTGAGTGTTATGACCTTATTAGTTATGAGCTAGTACAACTGTTTGGGATTACAGTGTGGAATAGAATTGTCACGGCTTGTAACTTGCTTCAAATAAGAGAAGAACCTTAGCTTAAAAAAGGATTGTTCTCGATATTGTACACACCATCACACAGCTGAAGTCAGATGTTATTTATTAGCAAAATATTAATTGCATTAATTGGAATAAGGTCAGGACTGTACAGGGGAGGGGATATGGCAATAACTACCAGCTGAATTCCTTTAATGTGAAAGTGGTGTTCGTGAATTATTGCATGTAGAGTTCTTACAGATGCATCTCTTCCCTAAGTTTGCAGCAAGTTATCCATTGATTTTCAAGGATCAGACATTTCACTCATTTAACAATGAATGAGCATGTTCAAAATAGAAACAACAAACTATTATTTGCAGCAATTAGTAAAATTAGTAGCAGCAATGTATACCATGTGACTGTGATAATCTCAGCAGGAAATGAGATAGCCATATAACCTGCCCGGCCAAAAAAAGTTGCACACTAAGATTTCATTCAAAAAAAATGGAATTTTGAAAGATGAAAGAGTTTTTTCACAAGCGCTCCAGTCAGGGTCTGTTTGGGGCTAATGGATGGCTCAACCAGTTTGTTATGGCAAGGTAACAAAATCTGTAACCCGAGGGGAAAAGAAGCTAATAAGATTATGTTAATATTATGCACCCAAAGATATTTACATTCTGCCAATTATGGCCATGATGCTACAATACATTCAAAAGGATAGTTTGAGTTATACTTAAAGGTAACAAGACTTACTTACTGGTAGCAACCTTAATCCGTAAACTATTTTTTTACATTACTCAAAACTTATGCAAAAAATACTATATACTTCTATAATTCATTTGAGAATTTTGATTGTGGGACAGATATAATATAAAAAAGAGATGCAAGAGGTTGAAATGTACTGTACACAGTAAAGGCTCCTGTTAACTGCCTGAATTTTCTTTTGATGATGTTCACTGAGGTCAAGCAACTAGGCAAACCATCCATTATAATAATAATTTGTACTAACACAAAAGCATACAACAGATAACATGAAAAAACAGTTAACAATGCAGTTAACAATAATCACTTGTATGATTATTTTTAAAATGCTTTCACCTGCATGCACCCACAATCGGCTGGAATGCCTCAGATATTGCCTGCATTACTTTGGTAGAGTCCCAGTTGTGGCTAAGTTCCAAAGCAGACTTAATGTGTACATTTTCAAATAGCCAAGCTTTTGTGGCATGCCTTGGCACATGCATACATGTATGGTCTGGCAGGAGAACCACCTTTTCTGTGAAAAGTTGAGCAACAGAATGTGAATCTGCATGACACCTTAGAAATATCAGAAAAAGAAATCAGCATATAGCCAGTTAGTACGGTTTGTAGTGTTTAGGTAGTTATTTTCACTGTTTATGTATAGGCAAACGTGTTAACAGAAAGAATTTTGAAGGTTTTATGCATTCATTACTTACATTTTACATTTATTTGATTTGGTACACTTGGCACACCTGGCCTCTGGCGTAATAATTGTAACAATAATAGTAACAGTAATAACATTGTGACTCTATATAAATAAAATATTTTGTCTTTGTTTCATACATTGGAGAACCAGAAACTAGTCTCAGAAAAATGTATGTCTGTATGAGCAGCAAGATTTTATCACATCACACAAAACTGCCTAGACAGAATTTCATGAAACTTTCACAGTACTTAGATATCTGCCTGAAGTTTAACCTGCGCCATAAGTGAACTCAAAATGTTTAGTAAAAGCGATGTTATGAACAGTTAAGTGCCGGATTTAATAATATACTTAATAAGCTACTAATAACCTACTTTCTCAATGTAAACAAACACCTGCACCAATAGATATCCAATATAAAAGCTAAACTGAATGTTTTTACTGGAATTAGTTCATATTTTCACCACTGAAAAAAGTTCAGGGAGTCCAGATGATGCACAAACAACAAACATAGGCAAAAGGCGAACAAGAAAAGGTTGAAGCACAAAAATCATTCACAGAGGGAGAAATAATGAATTAGAAAAAGAAACAGACCATAATATGAAAATGTGTTTGAAGATAAATGTGTTTCTGGGAAGGTCCACAGACTTTATTCTCACTGTAATAAATGTCTTTTGGCTGCTCCCGTTGAGGGGTCGCCACAGCGGACCATCCACACATCTACTTCACACAGGTTTTACACCGAATGCCCTTCCTGACACAACCCTCCCATTATTCCCTTATTACTCACCTCTTCTTTCTTGGGCCCTTCCGAGTGAATGGACACAGATTGTAAACAGGGGATGATGCACACGGTCCCTGGGGACTTGGGGGGGGGGGTTGTTTCCTTCAATAGCATTACTTGTACTAGCAGTTAGATGACCATGAGCAGGCTGGCTGAGGCCCACTGCATTTGGCCTTCCTCGGTAAAATAGCGAATACATTTCTTAATCCGTAGTCTGATACTGAGTGTGGTTTATGGCACCACTTTGAGCCGTACACGCACTCACCAACGTGTTAACCATCGCCTCATTTCTTAAACTTTTTATTTTTATTTTTTTTATTTTTTATTTTTTTATTCATTTGGCCTCTTGTGATGTTTGTACTGTATACTGTGTGTAATACAAGCTTGCAGGGAGGCTACTGCTGTCAGGGATCAGCGCGGACCTTTGGACACGTGCGAATGTTTTTATTATTGTCACGTGTCTGCCCCGCCTTCGTCCGCTCCTCCCTGTCTCCTCACCTGTTTCCCATCCTGTGATTGACACTGTGTGTATATATGTGAGCCGCGTTGCCGATGGCAGCGCGGATTCATTAGTGTAATTTCCGTTAGTTCCCCGTGTCGTGTGGATGTCTGTTTGTTTCCCTACTGTATTAAACCCCTTTCATTTGAAGCTATCCTGCCTACGGGTCTGTCTCCTTCCCACCATATCCGGGGGCCTGACAGAATGAATCCGCCTTAAGATCCAGCAGACCCAGCAGGATAGCTTCCAGCTCGGACCGGCCTTTTTTTTTCCCTTTTTGCCTTTTTTTCTCCGGGGAAGGACGCCGCTCCGTTTCCGGGTTTTCCCGAGGAGGACGTCGCGTCACTTCCCCCTGGGACTGTTCCGTCAGTTCTTCCGGGCCTGAGTCCAGAGACATCGCTCCGCATTTCTCCGGTGAGGGACGCCGCTCCGTTTCCGGTACAGATCCCGAGGAGGACGTCGCTTCACCATGTTCGCGGAGGATGTCGTGATCCTGGTTGCCCCCCCTTTTTTCTTTTGTTTGGCGCCCTGCGGCATCGCCCCGCATGTTCCGGTGAAGGACGCCGCTCCGTTTCCGGTACAGATCCCGAGGAGGACGTCGCTTCACTATTTCCGCGGGGGGTGCTGCAGGTCCGAGGAGGAGTATCCTTCCCCCCTGGACTGTCCCGTCAGTCCTTCCGGGCCTGAGTCCAGTGACCTCCTCACCACGTTCGTGGAGGAGGTCGTCATCCTGGTTGGCCCCCTTTTTTTTTGGTGCCCCGCGGCATCGCCCCGCACGTTTCCGGTGAAGGACGCCGCTCCGTTTCCGGTACAGATCCCGAGGAGGACGTCGCTTCACTCTTTCCGCGGGGGGTGCTGCGGGCCCGAGGCGGAGGATCCTTCCCGCCCTCCCGCCCCTTTTCTCTGGTCGCCGAGGCGGGGGTTTGGCCGCGGTGCGTCGGGGGATGTTGCTCGGCACCTCAGTTCGGCGGTGGACGTCACTCGGCCCTACAGCTCGGCTGTGGACTTCGCTCGGCCCTTCAGCTCGGATGCGGACGTCGCTTCGGCCCTTCAGCTCGGCTGTGGACGTCGCTCGGCCCTCTTTGGCTGCGCCGCCGTGTGCCCTGCTCCTGTAGGAACTTAGAGCCCGTCTCCAAGTCGGCACATATCAGGGTGAATTATACTGATATACTTTATAATACTTTTATACTATATAATTGTTACTTAAACTTAATTTACTGATAGCACTAACATTAATACGATTTAAACCAATGGGAAAGCTCCTCAGACCTGGATGAGAATGAGCAAACTTCTTTATTGTGGTCAATCAGCTAACAATTCTCTAAGAGAAATTGCCAATTTGAAAGTAACAAAAGAAATCCCAAAAACCCAAGAAAAGAAAAAGCATCTTCATGAAGAGCATCGGCATGCAAAAACAAAAACCCTCAGGACGGTCCTGCAAAGTAACGGGATTTTTTACGCATACACATTTGGTCCCAAAAATTCTCCTCTATATATACGCTTCCAAGCGCCTCCTTATCGGTTCCCCTCCTCACAGACCCAATTCATATCACCTTATCCTTATGTCTCATATGTTTTTGTAACGTCCTGTTCCTTACAATCCCCTTGTTTTTCCTTCACCTTTTGCCCATATGCCCATTTATGGATTTTCCTCCCCTTAGTTCCCCGGGGCCCAGGTCCGGAAGCCCAGGCCTGTAACCCTGGGTCTTCTTCGTTCGACATAACAATTATATCTAAACAACAATTTTGTTATTAAAAGTGTGCTCAAAAAAGAGCCTCACTCCCTGGTCGAAGTTACATTTGCCTCTAAGGTTTTTCCATGCCAGACGTCCTGAAGATTAATCCTTCATTCAACTGCAAAGGGTAAGTTTCTCCTTTGTTATTTTCTTCTATGCATGATTTTTAATAATTATAAGCCACTCTATGAGTCTGATTTTATGTCAAAAGTTATTATGTTAAAAGAAAGCTCTTATCTATTTGTCATCTTATATTGCCACTATTGCTAAACTATTGCTGCTATACTGTTATCACTATTGTTAAGCTATTGCTACTATAATGTTGCTTGTGTACATAAAAGTAAACAACGGAGTTCTTTGATGACTCCTCTAAACTGCTAAAAGCTTCAACTTTGTTTTGATCGCATGTTTCATGTTATGATCTCAGCCTGTCCTTGCTCAGGCTGGAATTGTTTACCCTTATCTCAAGCTCCTGTTCCTCTATCTCCTCTAACTCCCCTTATCTCTCCTCAGACCCTACGCCTCAGCCAGCTCATCCTGGTCGCCCCATCATGTCCTCACCTCACCATCCTCGTCCGTCTCCCTACCCAAGGCCAGTGCCCGCAGAGCTATCGCCGCTTCCAGCTACTTCATATCACCCATGAGCTCATTACGTGTCTGGAACAGTTCTATTCTATGGCCCTGAGTCCCCTGTTTACACTCTTTCTTCTCCTGTCTGCTGAGTTACTATAATAAAGAGTGCCTCTTTTATTCACCCTCTGACTTCTGGTTAATAATATATAGTATAATAATAATATAATATAATAATATAAATATATTCTCTTAAGGCTCCAGGATTTTTCACAACACTCCCCCCACCTACATCGCCGTGTGCCTTGGCTCCCCTCGCCTACCTCGCCGTGGTTCTTGCTCCCCCCACTGGCCTCGCCGTCGTCCTTGCTCCCCTCACCTGCCAATCACCGTGGGCCTCGCCCCCCCTCCTGGACCTTGTCGGGTTTTGGCGCTTCGGGAGCCGCGCCTTAAGGGGGGGGTTCTGTCAGGGATCAGCGCGGACCTTTGGACACGTGCGAATGTTTTTATTATTGTCACGTGTCTGCCCCGCCTTCGTCCGCTCCTCCCTGTCTCCTCACCTGTTTCCCATCCTGTGATTGACACTGTGTGTATATATGTGAGCCGCGTTGCCGATGGCAGCGCGGATTCATTAGTGTAATTTCCGTTAGTTCCCCGTGTCGTGTGGATGTCTGTTTGTTTCCCTACTGTATTAAACCCCTTTCATTTGAAGCTATCCTGCCTACGGGTCTGTCTCCTTCCCACCGTATCCGGGGGCCTGACAACTGCATCCATTCATTTGTCTGTTCAGTTGATGTGTATGGATTTGTCCTGCATTTATTTCAGTGTGCAGACATGCAGGGTGTGTTATATACAGACCTTTGTTGTATAATATGCTTTGATTCTGTGCTTTCCATCTTGTAGAGTCACTGTGTGACTTCAGTTTCGAAAGGAGCTGATGTTTTACCTGCTTTGTTTTAACCTTATTCAATAAAGGAACATAATGTTGTTCTTTAATGCTTTAATCTCTCATGTCTATAGTTTTAATACCATATATTTAAGACAATTGTTAGGGTTGTTTGTTATTGTTGTGTTTGTGTTTTCTTCATTTGTAATTTTTTTTTTACATATTTTGGAACTATTTAGTAACTTTATATATATATATATATATATATATATATATATATATATATATATATATATATATATATATATATATATATAAAGGGTTAACATGTTTATTTTTACATTCTCTCTTTTTGCATTTGTAATATTTTTTTTGACCCCTTAACAGATTGTTGTGAAAAATCCTGGGGCCTTAAGTGAATATATTTATATTATTATATTATATTATTATTATATTATATATTATTAACCAGAAGTCAGAGGGTGAATAAAAGAGGCACTCTTTATTATAGTAACTCAGCAGACAGGAGAGGAAAGAGTGTAAACAGGGGACTAAGGGCCATAGAATAGAACTGTTCCAGACACGTAATGAGCTCATGGGTGATATGAAGTAGCTGGAAGCGGCGATAGCTCGCCATGACATCAGCGGGCAATGGCCTTGGGTAGGGAGACGGACGAGGATGGTGAGGTGAGGACATGATGGGGCGACCAGGATGAGCTGGCTGACGCGAAGGATCTGAGGGGAGATAAGGGGAGTTAGAGGAGATAGAGGAACGGGAGCTTGAGATAAGTGTAAACAAGCCCAGCCTGAGCAAGGACAGGCTGAGATCATAACATGAGATCATATCAAAATTCAAGCAGTTACCAGATTAGGGGAGTCATCAAAGAACTCCATTGGTTTTTTTGTACACAAGTAACATTATAGCAGCAATAGCTTAACAATAATGACAGCAGTATAGCAGCAATAGTTTAGCAAGAGTTTAGCAAGAGTTTAACAATAGTGACAATATAAGATGACAAATAGATAAGAGCTTTCTTTTAACATAATAACTTTTGACATAAATCAGACTCATAGAGTGACTTATAATTATTAAAAATCATGCATAGAAGAAAATAGCAAAGGAGAAACTTACCCATTGTAGTTGAATGAAGGATTAATCTTCAGGACGTCTGGCATGGAAAAACTGAGAGGCAATTGTAACTTTGACCAGGGAGTGAAGCTCTTTTTTGAGCACACTTTTCAATAACAAAAATTGTTGTTTAGACATAATTGTTATGTCGAACGAAGAAGACCCAGGGTCACAGGCCTGGGCTCCCGGACCTGGGCCCCGGGGAACTAAGGGGAGGAAAATCCATAAATGGGCATATGGGCGAAAGGTGAAGGAAAAACAAGGGGATTGTAAGGAACAGGACGTTACAAAAACATATGAGATGATTCCAGTAAATAAGGTGACATAATGATAAGGTGATATGAAAACGGGCCTGTGAGGAGGGGAACCAATAAGGAGGCACTTGGAAGCGTATATATAGTGGAGAATATTTGGGGCCAAAGGTGTATGTGTAAAAAACCGTTACTTTGCAGGACCGTCCTGAGGGTTTTTGTTTTTGCATGCCAATGCTCTTCATGAAGATGCTCTTTTTGGGGTTTTTGGGATTTCTTTTGTTACTTGCAAATTGGCAATTTCTCTTAGAGAATTGTTAGCTGATTGACCACAATAAAGAAGTTTGCTCATTCTCATCCAGGTCTGAGGAGCTTTCCCATTGGTTTAAATCGTATTAATGTTAGTGCTATCAGTAAATTAAGTTTAAGTAACAATTATATAGTATAAAAGTATTATAAAGTATATCAGTATAATTCACCCTGATATGTGCCGACTTGGAGACGGGCTCTAAGTTCCGACATATTTAATGGCACCCCAGATGGGACCTCTGTAGGGACGGTGTGAACTGCCTCCAGAACCGGGACCGCTCTCTCTGACAGGCTACAGAGGCCGGCCATAAATAACAAGGTAAGCAGACACCTGTTAAACTCAAATGTCTGTGTATAGTGAATCTGTGGCCTGAGCGGGGAGGGGTGGCCCTGGGAAGGAGAGCAGCCAGCCGCCCTCGAGATAAGAACTCCTAAGGGTGAGATAAAGAGCTGGATGAGAAAAAGCAAAGGGAAAGCCCCATAACTAGATAAGGTTTTGATGTGTGACTGTGTGTGTGTGTGTGTGTGTGTGTGTGAAAAATCTCATGAGTGTACTATGTTGTGGTTAGGCCTGGATAAAATTCCTGGAGCGTACCGCCGGTGTGAGTGCTATTAAACTCACGGACCGGGGCAGGACGGCAGGTGGTAAAGTGCACGGTAAAATTCCTGGAGCGTACCTCCGGTGTGAGTGCTATTAAACTCATGGACCGGGGCAGGACGGCAGCTGGTAAAGCGTACGGTAAAATTCCTGGAGCGTACCTCCGGTGTGAGTGCTATTAAACTCACGGACCGGGGCAGGACGGCAGGTGGTGAAAACGCGTTAGTCCCTAGATACCGCTGTTGGTTGAGACAGGTCTGCTTGGTAGGGACGGTGGAAAAAAAAAAAAAAAGGGGGGGGCCACCGGTATTAAGTGTATGATAATCTGTGTATGAGAATCTGTATATGATAATCTGTGTATGATAATCTGAGTATGATAATAAGTGGATAATAAGTGTATGTGATAAGTATACGTGTGTACATAGATAAGTACACAATATAAGTACACAATATAAGTACACGGTGATAAGTGTACGTGTGTACATAGATAAGTACACAAAATAAGTACACACGTGATAAGTGTACGTGAACACACAAGCACAAATGAACAAACAAGTACACACGTGATAAGTGTACGATGAACAAACAAGTACACACGTGATAAGTGTACGTAATGAGTACACGGTAATGTGTAAACTGTGTATGGATCGTTCATGTGCATTGTTGAACCGAATGACGATTCGGATTGCTGTTTGATGTAGTAAAAGTGTGGTGTGTGGGTAAGTAAAGAACAGAGGTAAGTAAGCACGACACCAGTATTGTATAAAGTAGTAGAAAACAATACTTGAATAAAAGTGCAAGTATCATACTAGAAAAAGATTTTGGTAGAATATTTTACCATATATTATAATATAACACCTTTTATAATGATAATTAAGCAAAACATCTCAAAGTATCTGATATATACTGTACTTAAAAAGCTGAAGTAGAAATAAGAAGTAAAATTCAGTGATTGTGAATTTGATTGTGATTGAGAGTGATTTTAGGCAAGCTAGGAGCAGGGTTTAGGCCTCAGTGTGAAATTAAAGTAAGAGGTTTATATTATATGACTACATAGTCAGAAAAAATTATGGTATTATGTAAAAGGGCAGAATAGACAAATTTGAATAGATCAGTTCATGTATGTGTGCAGTCTCCACAGTGTGTCCAGTATGTAGTCATCAAAAAATAAATAAATAAATGAATAAATAAATAAAATGTACAAATAATAATATCGACAAGACAAAGACCAGAGTAATGATTATTATGTTTATGAAGTATTGCATGGAGTGTTTGCATTAAAGTTTTGTTTGTGCTGTAACTGTAGGAACAAGAATTGTGACATTTCACCGCGATTGGGTGTTTTTGCGCTCTTTCCAGCTCTGACAGCGCGTGCACGCTGCGTGCGCTTGTGCTTTTCCATGGAGCGTGCGGACGTGAGTAATGCAATCCAGTCTAGGAGCAGTGTAATCTCCCTTATGGCATTTGTCTAGTTTTAGTCAGTAGTAACGATTAACGAAGATGCTTAGTGGAAATATAACGGAATAAAAGTGGAAAGGGTAAGTTCAAAAATTCGGACGTATGTAAAGAAGTTCTTGTACTCTGTTACAGTAGAACACGGCACAATACGCACAATTCAGTGCATCCGGCTACACATACAAAGGATTGTGTAATGAGTCTGTCTGTGTTTCTGTCCTGTTTCTGTCTGCTGTCTTTCCCGGTTGTTAAATGTTTGCTCCGCCCACTCTTTGGTTTCCATGGACATTAATTGTACTCCTTCTCTCCTTCAGGTGTGTTGTCTTTGTCTCTGATTGTTTCTGCGCTGTGATTGGTTCCTGTCTGTTATTTATACTCTGTTTGTTCACTTCCCTGGTGTTGGTCGTTTTTGCATGTTGGATGTTGTTGTGCCTGTTCCTGTTTCCTGTTAGCCCTGTTTGCTGCCTTGTTCTGTCTGCCTGTCTGTTCAGCTGCATTTGTGTGTTGGACGATTAAAACTTTAATATCTGCATTTGGATCCTCACTCGCCTTTGTCCTGCATCGTGACAGAACGACCAACCACAACATGGATCCAGCAGAAATTTTGTTTTGTGTTTGTCAAGACAATTCCCCAATCGAGAAATATGTTGAGGTGTTTTTGGACCTATGTAATCGGGTGGACTTCGGCGAGAAGGAGCTGAAGGACATCTTTCGGCATGGTTTGGAGAACGGGCTGCGCTACCTTGTGCCATTGGGCCGAGAGGTGGGGCCGTTCACGGACCTGGCCAACGTAGCGTAGCTCCTGGGCGGGTCCTCCCTAACCGTGCACAGGACAGAGTCGGACACCGGCCCTAAATATTTTTTTGGGGGGGCAGTAGGCATCGGGGTCCGTGGGCTGCGGAGCCAGGCCAGCCACGGACGCCCGAGGCCCCTACGGTACCTCGGCCCGACCCAGGCCTGTGTACGCCGGTGACCGAACCCGTCCACATGGGTGCCAGACCAGAGAGCTCGGGCGAGGCCCGGGGGAACCGGCTGATCGCCAAGCTGGCGGACACCCCGATGGTACTGGTTCGGGCGGCCGGCATCCCTACGGCCCCGGCTGGAGCACCTAAGGCACCTGAAGCACCCGAACCCGCCGACGCGCCCGAACCCGCCGACGCGCCCGAACCCGCCGACGCGCCCGAACCTGCTGAAGCGCCCGAACCTGCTGAAGCGCCCGAACCCGCCGAACCCGCTGAGACACCGGATCCGACCGAACCCGCCGAACCCACTGAGACACCGGATCCGACCGGGTCGACGGAACCAACCGGGTTGACAGAACCAGCCGGACCGATCGGGTCGACGGAACCGACCGGGTCAGCCGAACCAGCCGGGCCTACCAGGTCGACAAAACCAGCCGAACCGACCGGGCCTATGGGACCGACCGGGTCAACCGAGCCGGCCGGACCGACCGGGTCAATGGAACTGACCGGGTCAACAGAACCAGCCGGGCCTACCAGGTCGACAGAACCAGCCCAACCGACCGGGTCGATGGAACCTACCGGGTCAACGGAACCAGCGAGTATGGTTTCGCCCAAGCCCCGTAGACTCTCTGTCCTGCCTGGAGGGCTTGGTATCAAACTGCTCTGCCTATCTGCTCTGTCAGTCCCTAGTTTTGTCTCCCTGTCTCTGTCAGTCTCTCCCTCTCCTGTCCATACTTATAGGTTCAAAGCACCTCCAGCACCACCCTCGCCGTCAACTCTGCTCTGGTCGCTGGCTCTGCCTGCGGCGCCACCCTGGCCTCCGGTCCTGCTCTGGTCGCTGGCTCTGCCTGCGGCGCCACCCTGGCCTCCGGTCCTGCTCTGGTCGCTGACTCTGCCTGCGGCGCCACCCTGGTCTCCAGTCCCGCTCTGGTCGCTGGCTCTGCCGGCTCCGCCCTGGCCTCCTGCTCTGCCGGCTCCGCCCTGGCCTCCTGCTCTGCCGGCTCCGCCCTGGCCTCCTGCTCTGCCAGCTCTGCCCTGCCCTCTCCCGCCACATGGTCCTGGCCCGCCTTCCCGCCCCCTGTTCCACCTCCGCTCCACCACCCTCCGGTTCTGCGTTGGAGTGTCTGGAATCCACTCCTGGGGAGGGCTCTGTAATGAGTCTGTCTGTGTTTCTGTCCTGTTTCTGTCTGCTGTCTTTCCCGGTTGTTAATTGTTTGCTACGCCCACTCTTTGGTTTCCATGGACATTAATTGTACTCCTTCTCTCCTTCAGGTGTGTTGTCTTTGTCTCTGATTGTTTCTGCGCTGTGATTGGTTCCTGTCTGTTATTTATACTCTGTTTGTTCACTTCCCTGGTGTTGGTCGTTTTTGCATGTTGGATGTTGGTGTGCCTGTTCCTGTTTCCTGTTAGCCCTGTTTGCTGCCTTGTTCTGTCTGCCTGTCTGTTCAGCTGCATTTGTGTGTTGGACGATTAAAACTTTAATATCTGCATTTGGATCCTCACTCGCCTTTGTCCTGCATCGTGACAGATTGCATGAAGAGCAGTTAATATCCCGAGTAAAACGAGAAAAGAGAATTATTTTGTTGCATTTTATATTCAAGAACAGTCATCATCATCCTGCGTTTGAGTTATAATTCCTCTTAGTAACAACGTCACGGACACGCACAGCTTCGCCCAGTATTACGAGCACAGCTAGGGGATGAGGCTGCATTAACTTCATTGTAACTTTTGAGCATTAGATCCTCTAAATACACGGTCATGTTTTATTTATTAAGATCACACACAAAGCATATTATGATTTATAGTGGTCGTACAAGTGTAATCAAGTTGATTACCTGAACTAGGCGGCGCTAGTTCAGTTAGTTAACTTGCCTTTAAGCTCTTCCTTTTTCCTCACTGGAGTGATTTCTTTCATAACAAATATTATAGATTTTCATATTCATAGATTCCCAAGAATCCATGGGAGTTGGAATATCTCAGCTGTATTATCCACATCACTTTGCTCGCCTCACAATCATCACTGTTCTGACCGAAAACCGTAAGTAGAAGTTCATCTCCCACTTTTCATTGGAGGATTAGATGACTACAATTCAGTGTCAGATTTGTAGTCCAGACGCCTAGGAATCCAACAAGGCCCCATATGAGCCAATAAGTGCCCGTAGAGTAGAGATAGACAGCTTAAAGGCCAATGACGGTTCTCCATTGTATTCAGAACACCCTTCGTTTGTTTGGCAGTTGTGTGTGTGTGGCAGTTGAGGTGCGATAAGGGCCATCTGGCAGGGGGGGCTGCCAGTGATAACAATTCTTAAGGTGTATTGCGCAATCCTAGAACACGCACACAGAATAGCTTTCCCGTGTTTTTCTTGAGCAAATACTACTGCTTAGTGTAAAATATTCATATAAAATCCACTCTTGGGTCTCTTTGACTCTAGAAAAAAATGTTTTTTGGAAGCTAAGACGTGTGGCTATGATCTTGAGTTCTTCATTAGCTCATGGCTTGTGTTTACTGTAGTGTTTTATTACAGCAAAATTATTTTGGTGGAAATGAAACCTCCATTCTAGCCTCTGTAACTCTGTGCCAGTAAGGCCTTGAATCACCCTGATACGTGTAACCAAAACAAGAGATTGTAATTATAATAATGAGGCACAAGGAGGCTGAAAAAGAAATCAGAAAGTACATGAAAAAGTGGCAGGACCGGACAAAGGGAGAATTGCAGTGGCCTGAAAGTGGGACATTTGATGAAGGGAAATGTAAAAAGATGAAGGAAAGGATAGAGTGCTGGGGGGAAGCAAAAAAGGAGAGTGTGGATAAAACTATGAGGAAATGGGAGATAGTGGAGTGGTTTGAACAGGAAGGAAAGAGAAGAAGGGAAGAGAAGCTAAAAACGCCACAGAGTAAAGAACAGGAGAAAGAGAAGGCTACAGCCCCACCATCAGGTGAATGGGTGGAGCAGCTCCAACCCCCGCCTTACAACGAACAAAAGAAGCCCGATTACCATGGAATATACCCCATAATAAATACGGGACAAGAAGGTGAAGCACAAGAAATAGAACTGGAAATCACGGGTGGACAAGTCAAAGGAGTAATCCGACAAATGTCAGCAGAAAAAGGAGATATTAAGAACAAGTATGAAGTTCCCTATCATCCTTCCTCAGAAGAAGGTAGCCAGAGGGAGGAGAATGAGATTCTAAGACACAAAGATGAGCAAAAGGGGGGCTCAGAAAACCCAAGAGGGACTACAAAAGAAGAAGGAAAAGAAAATCAACAGGAAATGGAAGAAGGCGGTAGATACCAGTTGCACTGGGATGATCAGATAGAAGATATTAATACCCAGTGGGGGAGAGAACATCCTCACCTATCTCACCAACAGACAGAAGCTATTAACACGGAATGGCTGGCAGGACATCCCCAATCACAATATATGCGAGCACACAGCACACCAGCCTCAAGAGAATATCGGATGAGGAGGATGGACAAGGCCTACTGGGCAATTAGAAGGCGAATGCAGGACATACAGTGGGAAGAACAGAGTGCACTGATGGATAAAATGCACGAATCCCTAAAAAAGCTGGAAAGTCGCACCAATAAGGCCCTCAGGGCAAGCCAGGGAGGACAAGGAGAGCACCACCGAGAGAAGGAAGAAAAAGGAGGAGCGGAAACGGTGGACGAAAGGGTGAAAAGATCTGCTGGACAGCAGTCACAGACCTCCCTGGCTACAGAAAATGAGGAGGAAGTATCCCAAGGGATGGGCCCAGAAGACGAGAAATCTCAGCCTGACAACAGAAGCATGAAAGTGAGGATAGATGGAGAAGTGCAATTAACCTCACTAGAGCAGGTAAACCTATGGCCAGACAAAGAACAAGGCGAAGCAATTAAAGCAGCTCTGAAACAAAGTTGTATGGCAGATGAGACAATGCAGGAATTGAAAGAACATACATCTCACCTGGAAATGCGGGTGGAGGAGTTGAGAGGAGACCTAAAGGAAGAACAGAAGCGTGCCGAGCAAAGGATAAGAGGCCTACAATATGAAAAAGAAGAAACCACAGCAGCAATATGCAAAGGCTTGGAGAAAAGGTTGCAAGAACAAGAAGAAAAGATAGCAAAAGCAACCGAAAGAGTAAAACGAGGAAAGAGGGCCAAGCCCACCATGAGAGACAAAAGAGATGAAGCAAAGTGGAAACTACTACAGGACCGAAGACGTGTGATCACACGGTCACAGGCTCAAAGTCAACAAAGGGAGGTGGACAAAGAAGAAACTGAAACCTCCAGCGACGAAGAGGGGGAGATAGATGAGCCTGAGTCGCGTGGAGCAGCAGCAGCTGAGCCGGATGAATATGCAATGCCAAAGATGGCAGCACAGTATCCTCTAATAGCCAAAGGGCAGCAAATACATTATGTGCCATGGACCTTCACGGATGTGACTGGACTAGTAAAAAGACTGCCAAGTGTGTGTGAAGGGGCACAGAAATGGATCACAAAGTTCGAGGAACAGACAATGGGACAGAGTCTGGCCTTGGGTGACCTGAAGGTAATCCTATGCCAGACAGTTGGGAAGGCAAAAATGATAGAAATGTTCGGCCTTGCTGGGCTAGGAAAAGAAGCGAATGACTCAAGAGCAGATGGAATAACCTTTGGCCCATTCAGAAACCGTCTGTGGGACCAGCTAAGGGAAGCATACCCAACTAAAGCCGATCCGGGCAAAGTGGAGAAACTAAAGCTGGATGAAGAAGAGGGAGTTGCCCAGTTTATATTGAAACTCCAGGAGTCTTGGAGGGAGGAAATGGGAGCCTCGTGGGATGAAACGCCCGCAAGTATGACTCTGTTCAAGCTCATGTTGAAAAGGGCACTTCCAGCAGAAGTTCAAGACCAGCTGGAGACGGTAGTGGGTTTGAACACTATGCCATGGGCCACCTTCGAGGCAAATGTGATACACTATACAGAACTTAACAGGAAAAAGAAAAGGGAGGCAAAGAAGGCTGAAGAGAACTTGCTGGTGCAACTGCACAAGGCACAACTGAGGGAACTGACGAGAAACAAACAAGAAAGCCACGATAAGAAGAAGACGGAGGATAAAGAATACACCAAACAGGCGGCAGTAATGGTCGCCCCAGCTGCAGTTCAGGTAGCACCACCCCGAGATGGAGGAGCACCACAGGTGGTGACACAGACACAGCCGTTGCCCCCAACTATGATACTGTATCCCATGGGATACCCAATAAGTTATCCTGTGAATCCTCAGTATGCACCTCTACAATGTGGATGGGGACCAACCAGAGGTCGTGGAAGAGGAGGACAAGGAAGACAGAGACCGGCCTGGGGAGCAGTAGGACAGGGAAAAACCTGCTGGAATTGCAATAACCTAGGTCACATAAGATATAATTGTCCCTACTTACAGTATGGAGCACTAGGAGGGGTCGTGGGAAACCAAGGAAGACAACTGATGCCGGCACAGATGCCTGCTCCAATGTTTCAACAAGGAGCAGGGCAGTCAGGAATGCAACAAGCACCTGCAGCAACACCACAAGGAGCTGAAAATTGGGCAGGCCAATGGATGGGCCCAGGGTTTCAAGGACAAGCCCCAGTACCACCTGGAGGGAGCCCACTGGGCCCAGCTCCAGGAGGAATGTGAAGAGGCCTAGAGAAGCCAGAGGGGGAGCTGGTGCAGTGTACCACCTCACTGCACCCTGCACAAGAACCAACAATTATGGTGGGAATTGGAAATGAAGTACAGGCCCCATTCCTGATTGATACAGGAGCAACATTTACAAGCATTGGAAAAGAAGGTGCAAAGCTTCCCCTCACACGTAGAGCAATAAAGACAGTGGGCTTCTCAGGAAAAACTCAGACTCTACGATTTACTGAGCCACAATGGATTACTGTAGAAGGAATAGTTTATTCCCCAGACACTCCAGCTAATCTTCTTGGAAGAGATGTGCTCTGCAAACTAGGAGCCAAAATACACTGTGGGCCAACAGGAGTGTGGATAACACTTCCAGAAATGTTAGCTCGACAATACCTAGTAGTAAGCCAAGAAGAGGAAATGATAGAGCTGGACAAAGTGTATTGGATGGAAGTCAAAGACAAAAATATATCACAAATATGGAAAGAATATTCAGAATGGAAACCATGGTTAAACTACATACGCCCAGATTGCCGGGAGGCTAGAGGACCGTGGCATTGTACCCTGAAATATGATGAAGGGGGAAAAGATGAAGAATATGCATTGTTATGGGAAGAACGACTAGAAGGAAGAAAATATGTCATCAGCACGGACAGCATAATACTTGGTCAGCAAGGAGTAGCTACATATGCCGTACTCCCTGAACAGATTCACGAATGGTATCAAGTTGGAGACGCAGTCTCCCACATCTCCCTGATGATTGGGCAAGGTTTTGAATCAAAAGATTTAGGGCCTATGATGAGAGAAGCAGGAAGGGTAGAGAAATGGAACACGACAAGAAATTCTAGGGTATATATGTCAGAAGACAAAACGTTTCTAAAGGTAGATTATAAAGGGACAGAGCAGGTAGTAGCTACCACTATGTTAGTAAGTCAGCAAACAAAGATACAAGTAAGAGTAGGAGTAGAGGTACAGATGCCACAAATAGCAGATGAGGAAGAGTTAACAGAAAAAGATGTAGTTAACGCACTAGATGAAGTTCCGGAACAACTATGGACTAAGCACACAACAGATGTAGGACTAGTCAAATCAGCAGGGCTAGCAAAAATACAAATCAGACCCAACGCTCCACTACCCAATCAAAGACAATACCAGTTATCCAAACAAGCGGAAGAAGGGATAGGGCCAACTATTAAAGGGTTAGTAGAAGCAGGGGTTTTAATCCCCACCAGGAGTCAGTGCAACACTCCAATTTTTCCGGTCAGAAAGCCTAAATCAGACAAATGGAGATTGGTCCACGATTTGAGACCAGTCAATCAGATAGTGGTGGCCGAGACTCCAGTAGTCCCAGATCCACACACTTTGTTATCAAATATTCCAGGGGGAACAAAATGGTACACAGTAATTGGTCTATGTTCAGCCTTTTTCAGTGTCCCATTGCACCCTGACTCTCAGCACTTGTTTGTTTGCGGTCACTTATCGTGGGCAACAGTATACTTATACGAGGCTGCCCCAAGGATATTGCGAAAGTCCATTGATATTCAACCAAGTACTGGCCAGAGATCTGGTGAATTTACAAATGGATAGCCTCATAGTCCAGTATTTTGATGACTTACTGATCTGTAGCCAAACAAAGGAACAATGTGTACAGGATTCAATAACAGTACTGAAGGCCCTAGCAAACAATGGGCACAAGGTTAGTAAAGAGAAGCTACAATTCTGCCATAGAAAGGTGGAATATTTAGGACGAGTTCTAGAAGGAACAACACGAAAGATATTACCGGCTCATGTACAAGCTATACGTGATGCACCACGACCTCAAACTGTGCTTATGTATGTTAGTGGTCATTCACCCTGTGTGTGACATTGTGTATATTGGGGAAAGTGGACAGGTAAGTACGTCAAATGACATACATTATGCAACATGTAGGTACTCATTCCTGTATTAGACACATTAGGTTAGGAGCGTGTGCCACCCTCTGTACGTTTTGTTTGGGGTAGGTAGTGTAGGTTAGTTAGGGCGTCGTTCGACGCTGAAGCTCTGTCTCATTACTTTTCCTTTTGTAGTTTAGGTTAGAGGGTTAATTTCAAGGTAGAGTGGTTTTGTTTTGCTTATTTCTTTGTTTTGGCACAGCTCGTGTCCTTCTCCCCCCTGTATTGATTGCCACATACAGTACACACCAAAGAAAATCCAACCTTATCATTTCATGTTGTTGCATCCCATCCATACCCCTAGATACCTTCTGGGATCGTAACACATTTGGCAGGGTTTAGTAGACCATGGATATGCGACTTTGCCTTAAAAGTACAACCACTTAGAGACATAATAAAAGCTACAGATCAGGCTAAACCCAATGCACAGCTGACACGGACACCAGAATCACTAGCAGCATTCGAGATGTTGAAGTGCACACTAGCCTCAGCCCCAGTGCTGTCTAGTCCAGATTACAGCAAACCATTTCACCTATACGTGTCAGAAAGACAAGGTTTTGTATCGGCAGTACTAATGCAGCAACAGCAAGGGGTAGGAAAGCAGCCCATTGCCTACTTCAGCACAGTGTTAGATAATGTTGAGAAGGGCATACCGCCATGTTATCGTGCTATATCAGCAGCAGCATTTGCATATCAAAAAGCTTCTACAATTACGATGGGTCACCCCGTGACCCTGTACACAGCACATGCACTGCATGCATTATTGACAAATCAAACGTTTGTAATAATCAATGCAAGGTGCACAGGATATGATGTAATACTGTCGGCACCGGAGTTGACAATCGAAAGGTGCAACACAGTAAACCCAGCCGAAAGAATGGTGCTGCCGAGTGAAGGGACTCCACACAATTGTACAGAGGAATCTGAAAAGTTCCTGAAAGCGCGACCAGATTTAGAGTCCCAACCTCTTTTAGGGGCACAACGAATCTTCTTTGTGGATGGATCCTGTTATCGCACCATTGAGGGAAACAAAGCAGGTTATGCAGTAATTGAATACGACCTCATTGACAATGTATATCAAACAATTAGCGAGGTGACTGTCCCACAACCATGCTCAGCTCAATTGGCAGAGATAAAAGCATTGACAGCAGCGTGTAAGCTAGGAGCAGGAAAAGCGTGTACAATTTACACTGACTCAGCCTATGCATATGAGGTATGTCATGTTTTTGGACCAATCTGGGCACAGCGAGGTTACCAGAGGGCTGATGGTTCTGCTATTACCCATGGACCAGCCATATTGGAACTGTTAGCAGCTATACAGCTACCTAAGAAATTAGCTATTGTGAAGTGTAAAGCTCACAAAACAGATGGAACAACAATAACTAAAGGAAACGCTGCAGCAGATGAAGCAGACAAAAAGGCAGCATTAGGGGATAGATGCATAATGGCAGTTATGCAGGGAGAAGAGCCAGATGCAGGTCCAGGAGAGATGTCAATAGAAGATGTCAGGGATGCACAAAACACAGCCAATCCGGAAGAAGTAGAACAGTGGAAAAAGCGAGATGCATTTCAGGACAAGGAGTCAGGAGTATGGAGAGGCGGAGAGGGGTTGTGGGTAGCACCCACAGCCCTATTACCAATGTTGATAAAGGAAGCCCACGGGATAGACCACTGTAACAAAAGGGTGATAATAGACACTATCAGGAAAAATTGGTGGTGTCCGTATCTAGCCAGCGTCGTAGAAAAAATACTGAGAACATTTGAGCTATGTGCTAAAAGAAATGTCAGAAAGCATTTCATAGCCACAATAGGACACATTCCAGAACCCCGAGGGCCGTTTCGACACTTAAGGATGGATTTTGTGGATATGGCAGAAAAAGCAGAAGGGAAGCGATACATTTTGGTAGTGATTGACATGTTCAGTAGATGGGTTGAAGCAGTGGCCTGTGCCAAGAATGATGCTAAAACAGTGGCAAAATTCTTGTGTAGGGAAGTAATCCCGAGGTTTGGTATTCCAGATCAGTTGAGTTCAGATAATGGACCTCATTTTGTAAATAAAGTAATTGAGTCCCTTGCGCAAGCATTGTGCATTAACCATAAGATGGGATGTGTCTATCACCCAAGTTCACAAGGAAGAGTAGAAAGAGCCAACAGCGTGTTGAAAGAGAAAATTGCAAAAATATGCGCTAGCACCAGTCTGAATTGGGTACAGGCTTTGCCTTTGGCTCTGATGAAAATGCTTTCGCAGACGAATCGTACAACACACTTGATACCTCATGAAATGGTGACAGGCAGGCCAATGCCCGTGGCTTTCACACGAGGACCCTATAAGGGCCCATTGCTTGAACAGATGGAAGGCGAAATGTCAAGCTATGTGAAGCATTTAACCCATATCTACAGACTCTTGTGTTCTCAGGTTAGCTACCCCCACTGCAGTCAAGGTCGAAGAGCTTTGTGTGCAGGCCATGTCGCGCACACGGAGAGGCCGGCGACGAGTCCAGCGACCCCTCACCTGTGCACGGGTCGAGGGAGCAAGGGGTGTCGCTTGACGCCTCGACGACTCCTGGTTCTGCTACACATGCATGCGACTGGACACCGAGGTGGACCAGTCTAACTTCATCTGGAGGGACTTCGACCTGGGTGCGGCGCCACATCGCACCTGGCTGACACACCCTTCCCCGCCAACGGCTGACACCTGGTTCACGTTGCTGAAGGACACTGATCCTTGCAAACGCAGATCTAGTCCTCCCTGACGGACTGTGGGTTCATTTGTGCCACCAGAATGATTATACTCTTGACAAAGGACTGCTTTTGCAGGTGCACACATATGAGATACGTCGTTCCCTTTGTGTGGCCTCAAAGTATGGACGTGGACATAAACATGCGTATATTATTTCCCGCCATATACAGCAGGCCGCCATACGACAGTACTGTACTCTATTCTTTTGTGGATATAAACTCTGGACATTTCACACCAAAGATGTGCAACAAGGACTACAGGATATGCAAGAACCACCCACGTTCATATACTCATGGACAGGAGGTGATTCAGATGCGGTTGTTCCTGTAACTCGAGACTTTCACGCTTATCGCAACAGAAACATTTGGGGTTCCCTGCGCGCAGGCCGACGCATTCGGGCCCCCTTGCCACGGTGGATTCAAACCATGCATCGCAATCATTATTGGTGGTGGTCATAAGGACGACTCCCATGCCATGCGAGAAGTTTGATTTTCATGTGTTTATGCTGTATGTTTCGGTGACCCTGGTGACACTGATTTCACTGTCGCGCTATATTTGCGGGCAGAGTGAGAATTTTCCCTCAATTTGGCATCCAGAGGGTTTTTCGCTCACTCCTGGCTCACCTTTTTGAGAAGGGGCACGTGTGAGTTGTGGTCTACTGTGCTCATTGCTTTTGTTGGGGGGAGAGATGGTTGTATGTTTTTGGGTATGTTTTTATGTTCTGAGATGTTTTATGTCTTTGGTACGTTTTTTGGATTTTATGTTTTATTTTATTTTATTTTATGTTTTATTTTATTTATTTTGGTTTTATGTTCTATGTGTTTTATGTTCTGTTTTAGTTTTTGTTTTTCACTTGTTTGTCGAGTATGGTGTTACGGTGGTGGTCGTCGTGGTTAGATAACAAGGTAGCCCAGAACACTGCAACTTGGGTTTTGCTGAGACTTTGCAGTCTCAGAGGGGGAGAGATGTTGTGAAAAATCCTGGGGCCTTAAGAGAATATATTTATATTATTATATTATATTATTATTATATTATATATTATTAACCAGAAGTCAGAGGGTGAATAAAAGAGGCACTCTTTATTATAGTAACTCAGCAGACAGGAGAGGAAAGAGTGTAAACAGGGGACTCAGGGCCATAGAATAGAACTGTTCCAGACACGTAATGAGCTCATGGGTGATATGAAGTAGCTGGAAGCGGCGATAGCTCGCCATGACATCAGCGGGCACTGGCCTTGGGTAGGGAGACGGACGAGGATGGTGAGGTGAGGACATGATGGGGTGACCAGGATGAGCTGGCTGACGCGAAGGATCTGAGGGGAGATAAGGGGAGTTAGAGGAGATAGAGGAACGGGAGCTTGAGATAAGTGTAAACAAGCCCAGCCTGAGCAAGGACAGGCTGAGATCATAACATGAGATCATATCAAAATTCAAGCAGTTAGCAGATTAGGGGAGTCATCAAAGAACTCCATTGGTTTTTTTGTACACAAGTAACATTATAGCAGCAATAGCTTAACAATAATGACAACAGTATAGCAGCAATAGTTTAGCAAGAGTTTAGCAAGAGTTTAGCAATAGTGACAATATAAGATGACAAATAGATACGAGCTTTCTTTTAACATAATAACTTTTGACATAAATCAAACTCATATGGTGACTTATAATTATTAAAAATCATGTATAGAAGAAAATAGCAAAGGAGAAACTTACCCATTGTAGTTGAATGAAGGATTAATCTTCAGGACATCTGGCATGGAAAAACTGAGAGGCAAATGTAACTTTGACCAGGGAGTGAAGCTCTTTTTGAGCACACTTTTCAATAACAAAAATTGTTGTTTAGACATAATTGTTATGTCGAACGAAGAAGACCCAGGGTCACAGGCCTGGGCTCCCGGACCTGGGCCCCGGGGAACTAAGGGGAGGAAAATCCATAAATGGGCATATGGGCGAAAGGTGAAGGAAAAACAAGGGGATTGTAAGGAACAGGACGTTACAAAAACATATGAGATGATTCCAGTAAATAAGGTGACATAATGATAAGGTGATATGAAAACGGGCCTGTGAGGAGGGGAACCAATAAGGAGGCGCTTGGAAGCGTATATATAGTGGACAATATTTGGCGCCAAAGGTGTATGTGTAAAAAACCGTTACTTTGCAGGACCGTCCTGAGGGTTTTTGTTTTTGCATGCCAATGCTCTTCATGAAGATGCTCTTTTTGGGGTTTTTGGGATTTCTTTTGTTACTTTCAAATTGCCAATTTCTCTTAGAGAATTGTTAGCTAATTGACCACAATAAAGAAGTTTGCTCATTCTCATCCAGGTCTGAGGAGCTTTCCCATTGTTTTAATTCGTATTAATGTTAGTGCTATCAGTAAATTAAGTTTAAGTAACAATTATATAGTATAAAAGCATTATAAAGTATATCAGTATAATTCACCCTGATATGTGCCGACTTGGAGACGGGCTCTAAGTTCCCACAAGATCTTGTATCAATTAAGTAACTTTAGATTTGATAAATAGGGTCAATTCTTTTAAAATAACTATTTACATCAACTAAAACAAACTTGTTACTTGAGTGAAGCATGAACTGTAAGAATTGGGTTTTGTTAAAAAAGGGGCAGTTCTTTTAAACCAACTATTTACATCAACTAGAACAAATTTCTTACAAACTAAAAATGTTAATTTTATCTGAAATGCTGTTTTTCTTAAGAACTATTCTCACATCTGTTAATATAGTATAACATTACAAATTTTTGGCCATTGTTATTGTGTATATTTTTTTATTTATTTATATTTATTTACAACCTTATGTAGGCCTATATTTAGGATTTTTTTTAACCACACAATAGATCTTGAATCAGTTTAGTGACTTGTAGATTTGAGGAAAACATGGCAGGTCTTGAAAAAGATCTACGTCTATCACTATAATATTTACAGCATTAGCTTTCTACTCATTTTAGAGAATTCTGTTACAAACTCATCCATGTCCAGTTCATGTGTTATTGCTTTTTCATGAGCTAAAAGCACAAGTTTTTTTTTCTCTCATGAAGCATTGTTCGGCAGAATGGTGTCAAAATTCTTGCCAAAGTAGAGAATGAGATCTTACATGAAGCAGTAGAGACACCCATGACCATAGCAGATACATACAATTTATGAAGACCTGCAAATGCATCTTTGTATTCCTGCAAGAGTTTGCAAACAGCAGAACATTCAGTATCAGATGGAATTTTTTTGGACAGCATTGGTCTGGCAACAAGAATTTCATTCTGGAGTTCAGTTTTGCAACCCCTGCAAGATTACAGAGGGGTTCAAGCAACTGGATGTCAAGAAATTGGATTTTGGCATTAACCCTGAGAGGGCTTGCATCAGCTGTAAATTCTTTGTGGAAAACTTGTTTTCTATCTCTGATACAGCTGTATCTAGTATGTTCAACATCTGTCGTCTTAGAGCTGCAGTGGCACATTCAGAACCTGACTGCCCTTCTTGCCCTAAAGGTGAAAAAATGACAGAGTCACCATAGGAGGGATTCACAGTCCTTAGACGTTTTGGTGAGGGCTCAACAGTAGACATGTCAGCGCAGTACTGCTGAAATTCATTTTCTCTGAGATTTTTCAGTGCACTAAGACATCCTTGCACAAATTCAGCTGCACTGCACAAGTCAACATGGTGAGACTGTAGGATGGCATTAGCTGGTTTTAAAATGGCGAGAAGATGTATCAGAATTTTAAAAAAATGGCGTAGCTTCAGCTGAGAGAGAAGCCCGAATGATTCGTTTGCAAGGTCAACTGATGCATTGTCATCATTGGAAACCTTAAAAAGAATGTTAAGAATGACTTCCTCATTATCCACCACACATTTTGTGACTTCATAATGACTTGTCCAGCGGATTTCCAACATGAGATGTCTCCTGAGATACGGGCAATTGTATCTCTGAGAGACAAAATGATGCCTGAAAAAAGAGTGCAGGGAGCCTGACAAGTCAAAGAATCTTTTAGCACAAGGTTCACTTTGAATCGCATGTATGACAGTGAGGTGAAGCTGGTGGTTATAGCAGTGGATGTAAGGGATACTGCGATGGGTTGGCACTCCGTCCAGGGTGTATCCTGCCTTGATGCCCAATGACGCCTGAGATAGGCACAGGCTCCCCGTGACCCGAGGTAGTTCGGATAAGCGGTAGAAGATGAATGAATGAATGAATGAATGTAAGGGATATGCCTGCCCAACCTTTGTTGTAATAAATCCTGAACACCACCTTGTACCCCACTCATCACTGATGCTCCATCATAACACTGGCTCATTATATTATCAGCACTGTATCCTGTTTCAGACAAGAGTTGTAATATTTCAGTAGTGATGTAATCTGCATCAAGCTGCTGGAGTTCTAACAAGCCACTGAGATGTTCCTCTGACACACCATTGCACACAAAACGAATTATAATGGACAAATTTTCAGTGTTGCACCGATCCCTTGCAGCTGAATCAGCAGTGTCATATTTCTGTTTTATTTTTTCAGAACCATGGATGCCAAAATTTCAATCACTTCATTCTGGATGGTTTTGGAAGTGTACTTTGCATTTTGTGGGATACCTGATGTAATGTCAGCCAGGTATTTATCTTTTTCCAACGTGTATTTAAACAACTTGGCAAAAAGCCCAGCAGCTACGCAATCTTCCTCACTTTCACGTTTTTCACAATCCCTGCGTAGTGGAAGCTCATTGACTGCTAAAAACCTAACAACACCTGTCATGCTTTTTATGTAATAGCGATTCTTTTCTATCTGTTGGGGGCCGAGCAAACATGCTACGGTCTCCCCCGACACCGATCGGCGCCAAAACTCTGTCCATGAGGTTGAGGATTGTAAATGAGCTTGGCTGCACGCATGTTTTTGAAGACCGAGGTCATGTTCTAATGCTGCTTTCCAGTTTCGAAAACCTGTCGAAACGAACGTGTCATTTTCAGAGAAAGCAACACCAAACACTCGACACGGAAAACACAAGCATGCATCGCGATCTACAGAATATTCAAGCCACGGCCGTGACTGATACCAAGCGGCCGAAAAACATCTCTCTCTCCCTCCAAAAAGAGTTCAGGGGTATGATTTCAGAACCGGCTGGTAAAGATTCGCCCTGTTTAAATAATTCGGGAAAGAATTGCTGCATCTTTGAGTGGGTGTATTTGTGCTTTTGACACCATCGGAAGCTGCAGATGAGCTCGACTCATCCATTTCTCTGACCTCATTGCCGCAAATGGATGAGGAGGTGGTAGCTGTGTCCTGGAGAGCTAAAGTGGTTTTCTTTTGTCCTTTCGGAACAAGAAATCTGTACATGTTGTATTTTATTAGGCTATATATAGTGTGTTAATCAAGTTCACTAACAGTTCTAATAAAGTTACTGTGACTGTCGTTTATTGCTTTATAAGCACGTCCGTTTACCTCAAAGGTTGCGTGAATGTGAATGAATGAGCTAAGTCTGTCTGTCTAGGAGGGGAAAAAAGGGGGTTGGGCAGAAATTTGAAAATAATGTATCTCGAGCTGAACGGAATATTGCACCAATTTTGTGATTGGCTGTTATGTGGTGTGTTGCCAGGGTGGGCCAAGACTCTGATTGGGTGGGCCAGGCCCACTCTGGCCCCGCGTGGAGCCTGTTTAGAATATTATTTAAGAAAAAGTCTAAAAATTAGAGAGAGTGAAGTGACATACGGCTGCGTACGGTGACCCATACTCAGAATTCGTTCTCTGCATTTAACCCATCCAAAGTGCACACACACAGCAGTGAACACACACACCGTGAACACACACACGGAGCAGTGGGCAGCCATTTATGCTGCAGTGCCCGGGGAGCAGTTGGGGGGGATTTGGTGCCTTGCTCAAAGGCACCTCAGTCGTGGCAGGCCCGAGACTCGAAACCACAACCTTCGGGTTACGAGTCAGACTCTGTAACCATTAGGCCACGACTAAAAGTAAAAAGTAAAATTTCATTGATTTTCGGTAGGCATAAGAGCAGGGGTGGTTCTAGGGTCTCATCTTTAGGGGTTTTATCCCTCAGTGAGAATTTAAAACAAGAAGAGTTTTATATTATATATTATATGACTACATAGTAAGCCAAAGGTTATGGTGTTATTAAATGGCAAAAGTGGACACCAAAATTTTATGCATGATGTAATGATGCCAGTCTTGAATCAGATCAGTTCATGTATGTGTGCATTCTCTACAAACAGTATGTCCAATGAATGCAGTCATTAATAAAAAATATTCACAAGACAAAGACCAAATCAATAAATGTTATTTTTATTTAGTATTGAATGGATTGTTTGCATTAATATTTTGTTTGTGCTACAACTCTGGTAATAAGAATAGTGACATTTCACTGCTTTTGGTTGCCGTCTTTGCGGCTTTCAGCCGATTAACGTTATAGATAAACGCCTCCAGCTCTGACTGCGCGTGCACGCCGCGTGTCCCTGTGCTTCTCCATAGAGCGTGCGGAGCGTAATGTAATCTAGGAGCAGTGATTCGCCAAACCTCCCTTATTGCAGTCGCACACATTTCTTCTGATTTTATTTTGTAGTAACGAGTAGGGATGAGCGAGTACAGCATTATCTGTATCTGTATCTGTATCTGTTAACCATATGAATTATCCGTATCTGTATCTGTACTCGGAGTGGGTGGGGCCTAACCTGGAAGTAGGCGGGTTTTGCCTTGAAATGGGTGGGGCTTTAACTGGTAATAATTTATTTGTAATATTTATAACACTAGCTTACTGCCTTTATGTTTTTATGAAATACAGCAAAAACATGTCAGACACTCAGTGTCTGGTTACTGGCTAGAGACAGCTGAAGGTTTAAAAAAGAAAAAAATCTCAGACAGGCAGAGACGCAATGCGAGTCGCATTCTACCAAGCAAGCACCACGTCTGAACGAACCCATGTTTACCAGAACTCTACTGGTTAGTAAGTACGTATTATTAACGTTACAACCCGAAGTAAAAAGCTGAAGAAACCCTAAACGTTAACGGAAAAGACCCGCGAACCCGAGTGACTGAGGGAGAGACAGAGAGCTGTTCTGTGTGTGACTGTAAGTGAGCAGAGCGAGACACAGCAACACAATACATCTGTATGTGTGTAGGGGAGGGGCGCTGTGACTAGCCTATTACTGTAGGGGAGGGGCGCTGTGACTAGCCTATCACAGAACGCTGACACAATCAGCTACCCAATGATGATTTTCATTCAATCCGAGCACAGATATTGACTCGTATTACTCGTATAATACTCGTACTCGGCAGAAGTGCTTTATCTGTACCGGATACTCGTTTCAGCCGAGTATCCGGCTCATCTCTAGTAACGAGTAACGAAGATGTTTAGTGGAAATATAACGAAGTAAAAGAATACATTTTATCTAGGAAATGTAGTGGAGTAAAAGTGAAAGTTGACATAAATTTAAATAGCAAAGTAAAGTACAGATACGTGAAATTAAGTACGGTAGTGAAGTATTTGTACTCCGTTATATTACAACACTGGTGGGCAGTGGAATAACTATTGGTTTCCGTTTGTGGTGACTGCTGACTGACATAAGAGATGAGATTAAATAGATCCTGGAATTTAGCCTGGTCTGGAGCAGGCTAGCTCCACAGAATAAATCTCCATGGTAATTTATACCATAACATCCTACCGCCCCCTAATCCAGCTTTAGTGCAACCGGATCACGGATAAATTGAGTCAGGATCACCAAGATATCCCGGCTTAATCCCTTATCCTAGTTTTGTGCAATAGGCCCCAGCTGGGAAAAGGAGCAAAAACAGCTCTGTTTTTGTTTTCTTTTCTCCGATTTCTTTTTCTCTCCTTCCGCTAATCTGAATCATCATTCAGTAAAACATGTAAAAGATTTGTAAAAGTGTGAACATGTTAAAAATCTGAACAGAAGTCACTACTGACGTGGAAGGCAGTGTGCTAGCTTTAAAGTTTTAAAATACTTTATATTGGTTATTTTTCTCTGTACAGTGCAATGTTTTACTAACTGATTATCTTTTTTTAAACTTTTTTTTAGCTAGTGTTTGCTACCTAGCTAACCGAATCAGAATCAGAATCAGGTTTATTGGCCAAGTGTGTTGATGTTCACACACACATGGAATTTGGTACCAGCTGGGTGTGACTCTCAAAAGTACAGACATAAATAACACTATACTATATATTTAGCTTGAACTATACAAGACAAGACAAACCAACTATACAAGACAATACAGACAACATATGACAGGTCAGTTATGTACATAAAGTGTGAGAGGTGCATGGTAGTGCAAATAACATTATTGTGCAATATGATGTGTTGACTGACAGTTCTGATAATGCAGTACTTATAGATATGATGCAGGGAATATTATTGTGATGAGGGTGATTATTAATCAAGGTGATTGTCTGGGGAAAGAAACTGTTCCAGAACAAAGTGATTTAATATAGGCTTATAGCAGCACAAAGTGATTCAGTATAGACATATAGCAGCACAAAGTGATTCAGTATAGGCTAATAGCTGCACAAAGTGATTCAATATAACCTTATAGCTGCACAAAGTGATCCAATATAGGGTTATAGCAGCACAAAGTGATTCAGTATAGGCTAATAGCTGCACAAAGTGATTCAATATAATCTTATAGCTGCACAAAGTGATCCAATATAGGGTTATAGCAGCACAAAGCGATTCAGTATAGGCTAATAGCTGCACAAAGTGATTCAATATAATCTTATAGCTGCACAAAGTGATCCAATATAGGGTTATAGCAGCACAAAGTGATTCAGTATAGGCTAATAGCTGCACAAAGTGATTCAGCATAGGCTTATAGCAGCACAAGGTGCTTTGAATTAGGTTATAGCAACAACACGTGTTGCTATAAAGGGTTTTAGCAGCACACAGTGATTCGGTATAGGGTTATAGCAGCACACAGTGATTCAGTATAGACATATAGCAGCACAAAGTGATTCAGTATAGGCTAATAGCTGCACAAAGTGATTCAATATAATCTTATAGCTGCACAAAGTGATCCAATATAGGGTTATAGCAGGACAAAGTGATTCAGTATAGACATATAGCAGCACAAAGTGATTCATTATAGGCTAATAGCTGCACAAAGTGATTCAATATAATCTTACAGCTGCACAAAGTGATCCAATATAGGGTTATAGCAGCACAAAGTGATTCAGTATAGGCTAATAGCTGCACAAAGTGATTCAATATAATCTTATAGCTGCACAAAGTGATCCAATATAGGGTTATAGCAGCACAAAGTGATTCAGTATAGGCTAATAGCTGCACAAAGTGATTCAGCATAGGCTTATAGCAGCACAAGGTGCTTTGAATTAGGGTTTTAGCAGCACACAGTGATTCGGTATAGGGTTATAGCAGCACACAGTGATTCAGTATAGGCTAATAGCTGCACAAAGTGATTCAATATAATCTTATAGCTGCACAAAGTGATCCAATATAGGGTTATAGCAGCACAAAGTGATTCAGTATAGACATATAGCAGCACAAAGTGATTCATTATAGGCTAATAGCTGCACAAAGTGATTCAATATAATCTTACAGCTGCACAAAGTGATCCAATATAGGGTTATAGCAGCACAAAGTGATTCAGTATAGGCTAATAGCTGCACAAAGTGATTCAATATAATCTTATAGCTGCACAAAGTGATCCAATATAGGGTTATAGCAGCACAAAGTGATTCAGTATAGGCTAATAGCTGCACAAAGTGATTCAGCATAGGCTTATAGCAGCACAAGGTGCTTTGAATTAGGGTTTTAGCAGCACACAGTGATTCGGTATAGGGTTATAGCAGCACACAGTGATTCAGTATAGGCTAATAGCTGCACAAAGTGATTCAGCATAGGCTTATAGCAGCACAAGGTGCTTTGAATTAGTGTTTTAGCAGCACACAGTGATTCGGTATAGGGTTATAGCAGCACACAGTGATTCAGTATAGGCTAATAGCTGCACAAAGTGATTCAATATAATCTTATAGCTGCACAAAGTGATCCAATATAGGGTTATAGCAGCACAAAGTGATTCAGTATAGACATATAGCAGCACAAAGTGATTCATTATAGGCTAATAGCTGCACAAAGTGATTCAATATAATCTTACAGCTGCACAAAGTGATCCAATATAGGGTTATAGCAGCACAAAGTGATTCAGTATAGGCTTATAGCAGCACAAGGTGCTTTGAATTAGGGTTTTAGCAGCACACAGTGATTCGGTATAGGCTAATAGCTGCACAAAGTGATTCAGCATAGGCTTATAGCAGCACAAGGTGCTTTGAATTAGGGTTTTAGCAGCACACAGTGATTCGGTATAGGGTTATAGCAGCACACAGTGATTCAGTATAGGCTAATAGCTGCACAAAGTGATTCAATATAATCTTATAGCTGCACAAAGTGATCCAATATAGGGTTATAGCAGCACAAAGTGATTCAGTATAGACATATAGCAGCACAAAGTGATTCATTATAGGCTAATAGCTGCACAAAGTGATTCAATATAATCTTACAGCTGCACAAAGTGATCCAATATAGGGTTATAGCAGCACAAAGTGATTCAGTATAGGCTAATAGCTGCACAAAGTGATTCAATATAATCTTATAGCTGCACAAAGTGATCCAATATAGGGTTATAGCAGCACAAAGTGATTCAGTATAGGCTAATAGCTGCACAAAGTGATTCAGCATAGGCTTATAGCAGCACAAGGTGCTTTGAATTAGGGTTTTAGCAGCACACAGTGATTCGGTATAGGGTTATAGCAGCACACAGTGATTCAGTATAGGCTAATAGCTGCACAAAGTGATTCAGCATAGGCTTATAGCAGCACAAGGTGCTTTGAATTAGTGTTTTAGCAGCACACAGTGATTCGGTATAGGGTTATAGCAGCACACAGTGATTCAGTATAGGCTAATAGCTGCACAAAGTGATTCAATATAATCTTATAGCTGCACAAAGTGATCCAATATAGGGTTATAGCAGCACAAAGTGATTCAGTATAGACATATAGCAGCACAAAGTGATTCATTATAGGCTAATAGCTGCACAAAGTGATTCAATATAATCTTACAGCTGCACAAAGTGATCCAATATAGGGTTATAGCAGCACAAAGTGATTCAGTATAGGCTAATAGCTGCACAAAGTGATTCAATATAATCTTATAGCTGCACAAAGTGATCCAATATAGGGTTATAGCAGCACAAAGTGATTCAGTATAGGCTAATAGCTGCACAAAGTGATTCAGCATAGGCTTATAGCAGCACAAGGTGCTTTGAATTAGGGTTTTAGCAGCACACAGTGATTCGGTATAGGGTTATAGCAGCACACAGTGATTCAGTATAGGCTAATAGCTGCACAAAGTGATTCAGCATAGGCTTATAGCAGCACAAGGTGCTTTGAATTAGGGTTTTAGCAGCACACAGTGATTCGGTATAGGGTTATAGCAGCACACAGTGATTCAGTATAGGCTAATATCTGCACAAAGTGATTCAATATAATCTTATAGCTGCACAAAGTGATCCAATATAGGGTTATAGCAGCACAAAGTGATTCAGTATAGGCTAATAGCTGCACAAAGTGATTCAGCATAGGCTTATAGCAGCACAAGGTGCTTTGAATTAGGGTTTTAGCAGCACACAGTGATTCGGTATAGGGTTATAGCAGCACACAGTGATTCAGTATAGGCTAATAGCTGCACAAAGTGATTCAATATAATCTTATAGCTGCACAAAGTGATCCAATATAGGGTTATAGCAGCACAAAGTGATTCAGTATAGACATATAGCAGCACAAAGTGATTCATTATAGGCTAATAGCTGCACAAAGTGATTCAATATAATCTTATAGCTGCACAAAGTGATCCAATATAGGGTTATAGCAGCACAAAGTGATTCAGTATAGGCTAATAGCTGCACAAAGTGATTCAGCATAGGCTTATAGCAGCACAAGGTGCTTTGAATTAGTGTTTTAGCAGCACACAGTGATTCGGTATAGGGTTATAGCAGCACACAGTGATTCAGTATAGGCTAATAGCTGCACAAAGTGATTCAGTATAGGGTTATAGCAGAACAAAGTGATTCAGTATAGGCTAATAGCTGCACAAAGTGATTCAGTATAGGGTTATAGCAGAACAAAGTGATTCAAATTAATGTTTTAGCAACAATCAGTGTTACAATATAATGGTTGTGGCCCTGCAAAAGTGAAAGGATGAAGGTTGGTAGAAATGTACTCTTGATTTGGATTCTGGGGATTATGTTTTTGCGAGGCAATCTGCAAATGCACGTGGAATGTTAACAACATGTGGCATCACAGTGCCGTCTGTAAGCCTGTACAGCCGGGAAACATTGCTGGAGCTAAACTTTACGATGACTCACGAGATGAGAGCAGGCCAATTCAGAGATTTGTTTGAAAGAAATAAAATGAAAGAAAAGAGGACGGAGGGGTGGCATTCGGAGTTGATTGCGAAGGAGATTTAATCGGCCACCTCTGCTGTCTATCATCTTCAGCAATCTGCATTCTCTAAACAACAGTGTGGATATGATACGATCACACACAAGGTACTGTAATGAATTTCGTGAGGCATCTTTGCTCTGCTTTACGGAAAGCTGGTTGCAGTCTTCAATGCCTGACTTGCTTTTTGAAGTCCCTGGATTTACATTGGTACGAGCTGACAGAGACAAAGTTTCGGGTAAAAGTAAAAGAGGCGACATCTGTGTATATATAAACAAAAAATGGTGTCGAGCTTATTCAGTAAAATACAAGATGTGCAATCTCAATGTGGAAATTCTTGGCATGACTTTAAGACCATTTTATCTGCCTAGAAAATCTGGTTGTATTTTGCTGTTTGTGGTCTATGTTCTGCCCAGTGGTAAATCTTCTCAGGCAGCCAGCCTGATTGCGAAAGTTTGTAAAGACTCAAACAAGAAATAATATTATTCTTGATAAGTGCTATGTGAATGTCAAGGACTCTTTTGTGTCAAAGAGTATGCCTCCAATTCTAAACTCCGACCATAATGTAGTACATATGATTCTTGTGTATAGGACTAAACTTAAAAAAAAGCAAACCAGAAAAGAAATTGATTAGACTGTGATCAAATGAAAGTATACAACTGAAAGCCTGTTTTGACTGGACAAATTGGGACATTTTTCAGGAAGGTTCACTTGATGAAAGAACTACAGTGTTAAACGACTATATCAATTTCTGTGTAGAGTTGGTCATACCTACAAAGGAGATTAAAGTTTATCCAAATAACAAACCATATGTGACCAAAGATATTAAAGATGTTATAAATCTGAGAAAAGTTGCATTTAGGAATAAAGATATTAGGGCATTTAAACAAACAAAAAGAGAGTTAAGAATCAGATTAAAGGAAACAAAAGAAGTTCACAAGAGGCGTCTAGAGGAAGACTTTAAGTCCAATAATACTAAAAAGGTTTGGGGCATCATGAAAACAATGACTGGATTGGCACTTACTAATAAACCGATTGGAATTGATAATGAATTTTGCTTTGGGAATGAATTAAACACCTTTTTTACAAGATTTGAATCAACAGATAAACATATGAAATACAATGAAATAACAGATCGTGTGGTTCCATCATCATTGAATAGAATTGTTATAGAGGTTGAGGATGTTAGGAAAATGTTTCAGTCTATAAACATGAAAAAATCTGTCGGTCCAGATGGATGTAGTGCGGGTCTTTTAAAGAATTCTGCATATGAACTGGCTCCGGTGTGGCAATCAGCGTATCAAGCTTCAGTTGACACACATACTGTACCTGTGTTATGGAAGACCTCATATATAAAACCATTACCTAAAATTCCATGTCCAAGAGAATACAAAGATTTTAGACCAATAGCTCTTACTTCAATAATTGTGAAATGTCTTGAAAGATTGATACTTCCGCACTTAGTTCACATGGTAAAAGATAAACTTGATCCTTGGCAGTTTGCCTATAAGAAAGGTTGCAGTACTGAAGATGCAGTCGCTGCTTTGGTGCATATCGTCTCTAAACATTTAGATCAATCCAATACAACTATAAGAACCCTGTTTTTAGATTTCTCCTCTGCGTTCAATACCATAAAGGTGGACATATTGGTGTTAAAACTTGTACAGTTGGGTCCAAATCCTCATTAAATTCATTGGTATATCTCATTCCTTACTAATAGAGTTCAGAGAGTTATAGTGAATAAAACGTTGTCATCTGCTACCACAACAAATGTTGGAGTACCTCAAGGTTGCGTCAACTCCTCCATACTTTTTACCTTGTATACAGATGACTGTCGAACTGACAAGTCAAATCAGTATATTTTAAATTATTCTGATGACACTGTGTTAATATCTGTGCTGAACGATCGGGTCAGTCCTGGGTTTCATCAACAGGGTGAGACTAATTTGCTTGAATCTTTCCATGACAATCTTTCCTTTCAATAACACCTCTTTTCTATCGTAGTAATGTAGAGACGCAGCTACAACCGTGTTTTGTGTAGTAACAGCGTTTAGCTCAGGAGTTATTGACTCGGGAAACTCCAATCTGTGAATATGTGACCAACTTTACTTAAGACGCCGAGGCGCTTTTTTCCTTCTCGATAGGTGAGTAACGTTGGTTTTGCTTTGTTACACAGAACTAATATATGCCTTTGTCCTTTACATGATTATGCTTGTGTGTCATTTTTGCTTGTTTGTTTATCTGCAATCGTATTGTTCTTCCTTTCAGCTATGATAAAGACACATTTCTTTCTGTTAGCTGCCTGGGTTACGTATATATGTGTGGGTGGAGCTATCGTTGCAGGGGTGGGACCCATTTGGGTTAGGGGCGTGTTTGTTTTGGTGATTTAAAATGTCAACATTGGCTTTCAAAAATCGGAGACCCTGCTTTTAATCGTAAATCAAGAGTATTGTAAATGTGCTGTGTTGTGTAGTGGGATGTAGTAAGAGTGAGTTTGTGGATTAAGTGATGTGTAAGAGATGATTGCAAACACAGAAAATATGCTGTGATGCAAGAAAAATTTCATGTTCTGACAATAAAGTAATTATATCATCATATCATATCATATCAATATAGGCTTAAATCAGCACATAATGATTCAATATAATCTTATAGCTGCACAAAGATATTCAATATAGGCTTATAGCAGCACAAAGTGATTCAATATAGGGTTATAGCTGGACAAAGTGATTCACTATGAGTATATAGCAGCAAAAGGTGCTTTGAATTAAAATTTAACTGATTATCTTTTTTTAAACTTTTTTTTTAGCTAGTGTTTGCTACCTAGCTAACCGAATCAGAATCAGAATCAGGTTTATTGGCCAAGTGTGTTGATGTTCACACACACATGGAATTTGGTACCAGCTGGTTGTGACTCTCAAAAGTACAGACATAAATAACACTATACTATATATTTAGCTTGAACTATACAAGACAAGACCAACCAGACTATACAAGACAATACAGACAACATATGACAGGTCAGTTATGTACATAAAGTGTGAGAGGTGCATGGTAGTGCAAATAACATTATTGTGCAATATGATGTGTTGACTGACAGTTCTGATAATGCAGTACTTATAGATATGATGCAGGGAATATTATTATGATGAGGGTGATTATTAATCAAGGTGATTGTCTGGGAAAGAAACTGTTCCAGAACAAAGTGATTTAATATAGGCTTATAGCAGCACACAGTGATTCAGTATAGACATATAGCAGCACAAAGTGATTCAGTATAGGCTAATAGCTGCACAAAGTGATTCAATATAATCTTATAGCTACACAAAGTGATCCAATATAGGGTTATAGCAGCACAAAGTGATTCAGTATAGGCTAATAGCTGCACAAAGTGATTCAGCATAGGCTTATAGCAGCACAAGGTGCTTTGAATTAGGGTTTTAGCAGCACAAGGTGCTTTGAATTAGTGTTTTAGCAGCACACAGTGATTCGGTATAGGGTTATAGCAGCACACAGTGATTCAATATAGGGTTATAGTAGCACACAGTGATTCAATATAGGGTTATAGCAGAACAAAGTGCTTAAAATAGGGGTATAGCAGCACAACGTGATTCAAATTAATGTTTTAGCAACAATCAGTGTTACAATATACTGTAGGGTTAAATCAGCACATAATGATTCAAAATTGGGTTATAGCTGCACAATGATATTCAATATAGGCTTATAGCAGCACAAAGTGATTCAATATAAGGTTTTAGCAGCACAAAGTGATTCAATATAGGGTTAAAGCAGCACAATATGATTCAATATAGGATTATAGCTGGACAAAGTGATTCAATATGAGTATATAGCAGCACAAGGTGCTTTGAATTAAAGTTATAGCAACAAAAATTGATTCAATAAATGGTTATTGCAACACATGATACAATATAGGCTTATAGCAGCACAAAGTGATTCAATATACAGTAGGGGTTATAGCTGCACAAAAACTTTGTGCTGCTATTTCTTGTACCCTTGAAGGGACTATGCAATGTACAAGAAAATAAAGTTAAATCAGAATCAGAATCAGAATCAGATTTATTGGCCAAGTGTGTTGACACACACAAGGAATTTGTTTCCAGCAGTTTGTGACTCTCAAAGGTACAGACATAAATAACACAATACTATACAAGAAAACAATGCAGATGAGATACAATTTAGACCGTATGAGGATATATAAAATGTGGATATAGAATGAATAAAATATATAAAATATGAATATGGAATATGAACGATCAGTAATGTACATAAAGTGTTGGAGTGCAAATAACAATATTGTGCAATATTATGCTTTTGTGCAATATACAGCAGCAGTAGTGTGTAATATATACAGATGATGTGATGACAGACAGTCCTGATAATGCAGATAAGAACTTATGATAAGAAGCAGTGAATATAATTATGGTGAGCTGTTAATCAGGGTGATTGTCTGGGGAAAGAAACTGTTCCTGTGTCTGGCAGTTTTAGTAAGCAAAGTTCTGTAGCACCTGAGAGAAGGGAGGAGCTGAAAAAGGTTATGTCCAGGGCGCAAAGGGTCAGTAGTGATTTTCCCTGCCCGGTTTCTGGTTCTTGTGTCGTACAAGTCCTGGAGAGTGGGCAGGGGGGCGCCAATTATTTTTTCTGCTGTTCCAACCGTGCGTTTGCAAATAGTTTTTAATTGGGTTTAATGGACATGGGCAGTTCACTTATGATTGTTTAAAAACTTGACATATTTAAATTTTCCTCCTCCAAGTCTAAACCCCGCCCCATATTCCCCTGCATGATTTCATGAAATTCCCCTGCATGAAATTCCCCTGCATGAAATTCTAGGGTCTCGAAATTCATCCAATCGTGTGTGAGCATTTTGTGGAAGGGCGGGATAACGGTTTTGGTGTGTTTCTGGAAGCTACCAGCTGGGAAAAGGAGAAAAAACAGCTAATCTGAATCACCGTTCAGTAAAACATGTAAAAGATATGTAAAAGCCTGGACATGTTAAAAATCTGAACAGAAGTCTCTACCGAAGTGGAAGGCAGTGTGATAATGCATTATATCTGGCTAAGCTAATTAGCACTTTAAATTTTATAACTGTATAGTTTTAAAATATTATATATTGGTTATTTTCTCTGTACAGTTCAATGTTTTACTAACTGATTAGCTTTTTTAAAACTTTTATCTATTGTTTGCTACCTATCTGTGAGAGGTGCATGGTAGTGCAAATAACTGTATTGTGCAATATGATGACTGACAGTTCTAATAATGCAGTACTTATAGATATGATGCAGGGAATATTATTATGATGAGTTTTAATCAGGGTGAATGTCTGGGGAAAGAAACTGTTCCTGTGTCTGGCAGTTTTGGTAAGCAAAGCTCTGTACCTGAGAGAAGGAAGGAGCTGAAAGAGGTTGTGTCCAGGGTGTGAAGGGTCAGTAGTAGGGCTGGGCGATAAAACGATAACGATATGTATCGCGATAGACACGTGATCGATAGCGATAAAAAATGTGCTCGATAAGACGTTAGATATTTTTTATTCTTCGTCGGAAGAAAAAAGAGGTTGCGATTTGGTTGCATTAACAAAGGCACTCACTCTCTGGTAACCTAGCAACTTGGGGAGTGACACTCTAACAGCCAATCATGTAAGTTTGGTTGCGCCGAATTGTTGTCTCGTGCTGGTGCTGGATTCCTCTTCAGTAACCGGCGACTGATAAGCAGAAAATGAGCCGCAGCGAGCGAGGAAATTGTAAATAAAAGAGGAAAAGTCAGCTCGCCAGTATGGCAGTTTTTTGGATATTATAACTAAGGCTAAAACGATTCCTCGAGTAACTCGGTTACAAAAATTGTTCGAGGCAAATTCCTCTGCCTCGTAGCCACTTTTAATTAATTTTAAAGCTCACGTCACGTTCTTGTGCAATTATTTTGTGTGTGTGTGTTTGTGTGTGCGTTTGCCTCACACTTCCAGGGTTGGGGGTTCGATTCCCGCCTCCACCTTGTGAGTGGAGTTTGCATGTTCTCCCCGTGCCTCGGGGGTTTCCTCCGGGTACTCCGGTTTCCTCCCCGGTCCAAAGACCTGCATGGTAGGTTGATTGGCATCTCTGGAAAATTGTCCATAGTGTGTGATTGCGTGAGTGAGTGAGAGTGTGTGTGTGCCCTGTGATGGGTTGACACTCCATACAGGGTGTATCCTGCCTTGATGCCCGATGACGCCTGAGATAGGCACAGGCTCCCCGTGACCCGAGGTAGTTCGGATAAGCAGTAGAAAATGAGTGAGAGTGAGTGTATATGTGTGTGTGTGTGTGTGTGTGTGTGTGACAACACGCTTACGTAAAAGTGGAAGGAGACGCAAGGAGTTAGCGGTCTTTTGATTTGAGGGTGCGTGCTAGTGCGGGCTGCAAAATGGAAAGGCGCGATAACAATGTCAATGAGCAAAGAGAAGAAACAAACAGGAGAAAACGACAGAAAATGTCTAAGTTTTGGGACACTATCAGAGCGTCTGTTTTCAGCAGCAGGAAACATTTCTTCAAAGCGCAGGGCAAGCCACAGTTCTCATGTTGATACCTTCTTTCGTTGCAATCACACGTAGACACCTATTGTTATCGTTAGTTTTCTTCTTCTTCTTCTTCTTCTTCTTCTTCTTCTTATTATTATTATTATTATTATTATTATTAGGGGTCAAGCCCCGAAGGGGCGTAGAGACCTATTGTTATCGTTAGTCTTCTTCTTCTTCTTCTTCTTCTTCTTCTTCTTATTATTATTATTAGGGGTCAAGCCCCAAAGGGACGTAGACACCTATTGTTATCGTTAGTTTTCTTCTTATTATTATTCTTCCTCTTCTGTTATTGAATTTTGAATTTTCCGTAAAACCTACTTTTTCGAACTCCTCCTAGACCATTTGTCCGATTTGCATGTCCTTTGGTACGTTGCATTTAGAGACACCCCAGAACCAAAAGTTACCAAAAGCTTTTTGATAGACCAATGCGTTCTCATAAACCGTGGCAACATACATGGTGGTGAGCACACCAAAACGGACATGAGGCTGTATCTTCGCAAAATTTTTGTGTATCGACACGAAACTTGGTCTATGTCATAAAAGTGATGACTTGAGGGTGCAACCAGCGTTTCATCACAGTGCCACCTAGTGGTCATGAGATTTGTAAAACAGATCTTTTCACTTATAACTACTGCAAACGTGAGTCTGAAATCATGAAGGTTGTGTTGTTAGACTCCTTGAGGCATGCTGAGTCAAACGATCCCAAACGATTTTCGGACGGCCATTTAGTGTGTCGGCCATTTTGAATTTTCCATAAAACCTACTTTTTCGAACTCCTCCTAGACCGTTTGTCCAATTTGCGTGTCCTTTGGCGTGTCCTTAGCATTTAGAGACACCCCAAACCAAAAGTTATCAAAAGCTTTTTGATAGACCAATGCGTTCTCATATACCGTGGCAACATACAAGGTTGTGTTGTTAGACTCCTTGAGGCATGCTGAGTCAAACGATACCAAACGGTTTTCGGACGGCCATTTTGTGTGTCGGCCATTTTGAATTTTCACGTTAAGTTCAGTATTTTACGAATGCAATGCCATATCGCTACGAAACTTGGTATGGTTCATCAGCGACATGTTCTGAGCGGCTTGACCCCGGTATCGCTATATTTTTAGGGTTCAAGCGCGAAGCGCTGGAACACTATTGTATTTGCTCTGATTTTTATTCTGCATCTGGATGCTTGTGTTTCTTCACTTTATGGATATGACTTTGTTTATTTTGGGGAAAACTGGACAGGTGAGTACTTCACATGACATATATTGTGCAATATGTTGGTAAGCTTTTCTGTATTAGAGACACTAGGTTAGGAGCGGGTGCCACCCTCTGTAACTTGCGGGTCACTTTGTGTATGTGAAAATCCTTTAAGGCCTTAAACTCCCTAAAGGCCTTAAACGCTTGAACCTGGGAAATGCTGCTTGCAGCTTTTATTATTAGGGTTCAAGCGTGAAGCGCTGGAAACCTATTGTTTTTGTTAGGATTTTTATTATTATTATTATTATTATTATTATTATTATTATTATTATTCTGCCCTAGAAACGATCGTGCAGCCCAAACCGTAAGGCCTAGAGAGCTCAAACTTGGTCAGATGTTAGTACTGGTCACAGTTACTCAGGGCCTAGGACTCAGCGAAATCAGCCAATCTGGGGCGCTTCAGCACCCCTCAACACGTTTGTGCCCATAACTCCTAAACCGTAGGTCCAAATCTCAAGTGCTTTAGATCATTGGAATCCTTGGCTCATGACTTAAAAAACATATATCTCCGATTTCATTCCCCCCTGAAAATTTTTTCGCTATAGCGCATTTTGTCCGAAACCTACTTTTGCGAACTAGTCCTAGGTTTTTCGCCTGATCGAGACCAATCCAGTGCAGTAATATTCTCTGGAGTCTCAATGTCAATAATTATCGAAAAAAAAGTAAAATTTTGATTCAGGGTCTTTAAGGGGTCCCAAAATGATCGGACTGTGAGGAGCCAGTTTTACTAAAATGTCAATAACTCAAGAACTAAATTAGCTATCAACACCAAACTTGGGACACATGTGAAAGAGATCAAACTGAGGTCACAGTTCAAAAACCGCGGCGATTGGCCACTTGGTGGCGCTATAACAGAAAAATCACTATAAACAGCCCTTTTTAAAAAAAGCCCTCTAGCCCTCTATCGCCAACAGTCCAAAAACCCAATTTTTTGCTGACTCGTAAGGCAAACATTCTGATTCTGATTCTGAGAATCAGAATCTTTGCCTTACGAGTCAGCAAAGAATCGAATTCTTAAGATTCTGATTCTGATTCTGAGAATCAGAATCTTTGCCAGAATCTTTGCCTTACTTTGCCTTTGTGTATGTGACTTGCCGGTCACTTTGTGTATGTGACTTGCGGGTCACTCGTTCTGCATCTGGATGCTTGTGTTTCTTCGCTTTATGGATATGACTTTGTCTATTTTAGGGAAAACTGGACAGGTGAGTACTTCACATGACATATATTGTGCAACACGTTGGTAAGTTTTTCTGTATTAGAGACACTAGGTTAAGAGCGGGTGCCACCCTCTGTAACTTGCGGGTCACTTTGTGTATGTGAAAATCCTTTAAGGCCTTAAACTCCCTAAAGGCCTTAAACGCTTGAACCCGGGAAATGCTGCTTGCAGCTTTAATTTTTATTGTTATTATTATTATTATTATTATTATTATTAATTTATTTATTTTAATGTATGCCTTAGTTTTGATACTTTAAAAAAGTAATTTGTAAATAATTTATTTTTTTTTTGTTTTTGCATTTCAGAAAAGGGTTCATTTAAAATGTACTTAATTCTTCTCAGTCAACTTTGTCATTGTTCACAGTACAAGTACAGACAGAGAAACAATCGGTAATATCTAAATGTTTATTTTAATAGAAAATATTGTTGTATGCATTGCATACTATTGTCATGATTCAGCCCGGACTTTTGGCCATGTACTGTTGTTGTTGTCACGTGTTTGCCCCGCCTTCGTCTGCTCCTCCCTGTTTCTTCACCTGTTCCTAATGTTGTCATTGTCTTAATTGTATTTAAGTTAGCCGCGTTGCTGAATGCAGCGCGGATCATTAGTTGCGTGTACCCCTCGTCATGTCTAGTCCCTGTTAAATGTCGTCAGTTGTATTGTTTCATTTATCGTCATTTTTGTCTATGTCTTCTTTATTTATTAAACCCCCTTCATTTGAAGCTATCCTGCGTATGGGTCTGTCTCCTTCCATCCCCGGATGTGACAACTATGCATTTAAAAATAAAAGTAAATTTTTCTAAAAAGGGAAACCAATTAGTTGTTCATTTTAAAAGACCCGTCTTATTTTCTCCTGTATATTTAATATCACTCTTTAATTAAGCAAAAATATATTTTATCAGATTACTCGATTAATCGATGAAATTTTTGGTAGAATACTCGATTACTAAAATATTCGATAGCTACAGCCCTAATTATAAGTCTACGAAAATATACTTGAATAGTTCGACTTCAAGTATTATTAGAGTAAGAATAACTTGAGTTACTTTTTCATATTTCTGCAGGTTTTATATTTCAAACAATGTTACTGTACTGTATCAGGTTTGTGTTTTATATTACAGATGTATCTCAGTCTACCTCCGTTTTATTTATGTCTAAAAAACACTGCACATATTTTAAAACACTTTATTTATTTATTTACAAATTCTCAGGTATCCCTGTTCATATTTAACACTTTGTACTATTTTATTACACTTTATTAAGCATTTCTTATATTTGCTTTCATTTTGCACCTTAAATGTTGAATGATAATTGTTAAGTGTTCATTGTGTATATATATATATATATATATATATATATATATATATATATATATATATATATATATATATATATATATATGTGTACATATAATTATTTGAGTTTTCCTGGTTGTTGACATTTCTGTCTTAATAACTGAAGGGATTACAATAAGAGGAAGGTTAAGTTTCAAATAAAAATGTTTACATTTAATATATTTTTTTCCTGGTCCTTATTTTAAATGGGCCATAAAAAAGTTCAATAATTATCGATATCGACCGATATGAAACACTGACATCGTGATACAGTTTTAGGCCATATCACCCAGCCCTAGTCAGTAGTGATTTTTTCTGCCCGGTTTCTGGTTCTTGTGTCATATAAGTCCTTGCTGTGGGCAGGGGAGCACAATTTTTTTTTGTCTGCTGTTTTTTTGTAGCTGCTCCAAACCAGATAATAATAATAATAAACTTTATTTTCTATAGCGCCTTTAAAAGTAGTTTCTCAAAGAGCTTTACATAAAAGATGAAATTAAAAGAAATTAAAAGATACACATAATGTTACAGACACTAAGACTAGCCATACAAAAAATAATAAGCCAATAAATAACAAACAAAATAGTCACATATAAGCTACCCTAAAAAAAGTACGTTTTAAGATGGGATTTAAAAACACCCAGGGATTCTGCATTCCTAATCTGTGAGGGCAGGGAATTCCACAGTTTGGGAGCCAAAGAAGAATGATGGTGATGGATGTGCACAGGACAGATTCAGTGACTGCCGTGTAGAACTGCATCAACAGCTTCTGTGGCAGACCAAACGTCCTTAATTGATGTAGAAAGTACATCCTCTGCTGGGCCTTTTTGATGATGGAGTTTATGTTGCACTCCCATTTTAGTTCATGGGAAATGGTAGTACGCACAAACTTGAAAGTCTCCACAGATTACACAGGGCTGTATTGTGAGGGGGAATAGAGTTGAGGGGTCTTTCCTAAAGTCCACTTTCATCTCCATGGTTTTGAGGGTGTTTAGCTCTAGGCTGTTCTGACTGCACCATAGCACCAGAGCTTCACCTCCTGCTGATATGCAGACTCTTTGCTATCTTGGATGAGACTGATGAGCATAGTATCATCTGCAAATTTCAGGAATTTAACAGTTGGGTCACTTGAAGTGCAGTCATTAGTATAGAGGGAGAATAGCAGTGGGAAGAGGACATATACCTGAGCAGCAGGAGACAGTGCTAACTGTCTGAATACTGGAGGTATTACCTCTCAATCTCACCTGTTCTTTCCTGCCTGTCAGGAAGCTGGTGATTCACTGACAGATGGCAGAAGGTATATTGAGCTTTAGGAGTTTGGAGTGGAGGATTTCCGGAATTGTTGTCGACAAACAGAATCCGGGCATATGTCCCTGGGCAGTCAAGGAGTTGCAGAATGTAATGCAGCCCAATGTCATCCACTGATCTGTTTCCTCGGTAGGCAAACTGTAGGGGGTCCATCGGCTGTTCTGGGCCAATACCAGCTGCTTGATGGTCTTCATGAAGACAGATGTCTTCATCTGTGACAGTACTGTAGTAATTTAGTCCAGTGATGGAGGGTTTCTTGGGGACCAGAATGACCACCACCACCATGGTCATTTAACTAACTTTTGGTGCTTTTGGCAGTGTGGGCAGGTGCCAAATGCTGCTGAAAAATGAAATCAGCATCTTTAAAAAGCTGGTCAGCAGATGAAGGCATGAAGTGCTCTAAAATTTCTTGGTAAACATGTGCAGTGACTTTGGTTTTCACAAAACACAGTGGACCAACACCAGCAGATGACATTCCACCACAAATCATCACACTGTAGAAAATTAACACGGGACTTCACGCAATTTGGGCTATGAGCTTCTCCACCCTTCCTCTAGACCAGTGGTTCCCAAACTGGGGTACGCGTACCCCCGGGGGTACGCCACGTGACGGAGGGGGTACGTGAACAAAATTCTGAAATGTACTGTTAATGTAATTATACCGCACCTAATATTCAACCAGACATGTATTTTTCAGACTAAAGACATGCCCCCTCTAGTGTACTCACAGAAAAGTAGCCAGGTAGTGCCATAAAAGGTCAAATTCATGACATCCAATCAAATTACCCCATCTGCAGTCAACAAAACTGGGTGTTACGCAGAATGATGTTAAATCCCTGGGGAGGTACGTCTCTGTAAGAAGTTTGCAAACCACTGCTCTAGACTCTAGGACCTTGGTTTCCAAATGAAATACAAAACTTGCTCTCATCTGAAAAGAGGACTTTGGACTACTGGGCAACAGTCCAGTTCCTCTTCTTCTTAGCCCAGCTAGCTGACATTGTCTGTGGTTCAGGAGAGGCTTAACAAGAGGAATAAGACAACTGTAGCCAAATTCCTTGACACGTCTGTGTGTTGTGGCTCTTGATGCCTTGACCCCAGCCTCAGTCCATTCCTTGTGAAGTTCACCCAAATTCTTGAATGTATTTTGCTTGACAAGTCTCTCAATGCTGCGGTTCTCTCATTTGGTTGTGCATCTTTTTCTTCCACACTTTTTCCTTCCACTCAACTCTCCGTTAACTTGCTTGGATACAGTTGTCTAGTTAGTTGTCTTCTGGACAACTGTCAGATCAGCAGTCTTCCCCATGATTGTGTAGCCTATTGAACTAAACATTATATCAACATTATATGAACCTTTGAATAGTAATGATTAAACACGTTTTTTGTGGGGAAAACTCACATCTCCCTATGAATGAGCTGTTACTATGGAAACTACAGGGCTGTCAAGTGTCACGCATTGAGAGTGACAGTCACGCATTTGGGTCTTTTGTCACGCTCTCCTGCCACACATCATATTTCTCATGCAGAAAAACTTTTTGACTATTTATCATATATTTAATATGCTGAAGCGCCCAAAACGTATCAGTCCACACCGCTGTCTCTATGGAACCGGGCAGGAATCAAGAGCGTCTCCTTCTTAGTCGAGCCTGACATTTATCAGCCAATCAAAAAAAGAGGCTACACAATAGCGAATCAGAAAATAGCACTATCTGGGTAAGATTTAACGCAAAAACCAATAAAAAAAAAAAAAAAACATTCATTAGAGAGGGTATTTTCGATGGTCGGTTTGAACAAAACCTCAACACGAAACAGCTTGTCTCTGGATGGGACATTGTCCTCAATCATGACACTAAAAATGTCTGGGCTTGTGCTGAACTGTTTTATATGGGAGCAACATTACACATGATAAAGGGGTCCAAAAAGGTAACAAACACTTACAATAAACACCACCAGTCATTCTCTCTCTCTCTCTCTCTCTCTCTCTCTCACACACACACACACACACACACACACACACAAATTAATAAATGTAAATCATAATAAAATAATAAATAAATAAATAAATAATAATTTGCGGTCAGTGATCCTTACCAAACACAACATCTCCCCATTATTGTTTTTTTTTTCCGGATGTGCTGGGGGGTTGGAGATGTCATGCTTGCCTGTCTTCAAAACAAGAGAGCCCTGAAACTAGTATGTATTGGACATAGTTTGTTAATACTGATAACTGATAGACTGCTGTTATAGAAAACTAATCAACACCACCTGATCAATCAGAATCCAGAATTCAGCGTATGCAATAAATGTAAATTATGTTCTAAACACAGTGATGTATCTCCAACTCAGCCATGAGTCAAGATTCTTAGGTGATTTCACTCAGAAGTCGAATCCTGTGTGTGTGTTTGAAAGTGAAAGTATAAGAGGAATTTTACTGAGCAATTGAGGCCGCTTGTTGCTTGTAAACATCACAGCACTGGTGTATACTTTTGCCATTTCTATAGTAACAGCTCTTTTTTATGGTGTCCATCCTACACAGAGTCGTGGAAGGAGTCTCCATGAAAAATGTAAACCTAACTGGATATAAAGTACATCAGGTTCTTCTTTGCTGAGTGGTGTAAGAGGAATATAACACTTGTGTAATCCTTGTAGCCACATTACTGCCCTGTCTGTGATTATTTCTTTACAACCGTACAACAGAGTTTGTTCTGTTGGGTGAGCAGTTTGTGTCTCATCCTTATGTGTCTTTTTGCACACAGGACGTTGTGGCCGGTGCAGCTTAATGGGAAAAGTGTAGCCATGTTCAGCTTCGAGGCAGATTTGAAGCGAACGCCCAAAGTGTCCCTTGGAGGGGCAAGTAAAAAGGTGTGCTGCCATGCCTCGTCCATCACATCCTCCTGAGCAGTGCTCAGTGTTTTCTCATGTGTGTTAATGAGCTGGTTTGTTTTGTAGGAGCAGAAAGTGTCACTTCTTCACCGGACGCAGGAGGAAAGACGCAAGCGAGAGGTTTGTGTTCTGTCGTGTTCATAACTTGGGATGAGAGTAGTGTACATCACGATCATGCTCTCTTCTCTTCTCTTCTCTTCTCTTCTCTTCTCTTCTCTTCTCTTCTCTTCTCTTCTCTTCCAGGATGGAAGGAAAAGGCTGAAAAACGCAATAATCATCCAGTCTTACATTCGAGGCCTCCAAGAGAGAAAACGTCAAGTATGTGAAACGTACTAGGGGAAAAAGTGATCAAAAGCATGTGCACCCTGACCATCAAACCCATATATGGTTTTTCCTCTTGAAAGCACACTATTGTATAGAATATTTCTGTAGGTTGTAGTACTTTTCCCCTTCACCTTAAATACTCTACAAAATCTATAGGAAAGCAGAAAGCCTTCTCAGAAGATAAGAGTGGAGCTTATTAACAGTAAAGGAGAATTACATCTGGAATCATGTGTTCATCATATGGGTGTAATGGTCAAGGGTGCACAAACTTTGTTTATATATATATATATATATATATATATATATATATATATATATATATATATATATATATACACACGTGTGTATATATATATATATATATATATATATATATATATATATATATATATATATATATATGTATATACAGTGATACCTAGAGATAAGAGTGCTCTGACATACGAATTTTTTGAGATACGAGCTGTGATTCGACCATATTTTTGGCTTGAGATACGAGCAAATTTTTGAGATACGAACATCCAAGCCGCCGCCGCCACCAAAACAAAGATCCCCAACAACCACGTGTGCTCTATTTCCCCCGCCTCAGCTTCACGCGTCTCACTCGGTTAAAGCCGCCTTTCCACTGCACACGACAAACGACGGTCGATAAACATAGGAAATGAATGACTTCCTGGAGAGTCGCAAAGGCGCTGCGTGAGGTGCCGACCATCTGCGGAGCCGTAATTTTCGGATCAGTTAAAAAATGTAACTTGTGCGACTACACCGCATCTGATATACCGACCGGACAGGTTTTTATTAAAACGACCGGCAGATGTTAGTGAGGAAAGAGTGACAAAAAAGGCAAAAACAAGTGAAGAGAAAAGTGATGAAGAAAATGAAGCAAAATTAAATTGTAAATGTAAAGAAAATTAAAGTTAAATGTAAAGAAAATGTAAAGAAAACAGAAATTGTAGCAATTAACTTCAGTTAAGTTAAGAGAATTTCTGTTCTGTCAGGACCACTTTGTCAAAAGAGAATTTATTAGATGATATGCATACAGTTAGTGTTGGTGGTATGGTTCTGTTCTGGGCAAGAATCCACGCACCCGTCTGTGCGCATGCGTGGTCAGAGCGGAGAAAGCAGCGAAAATAGAATAGACCCCCGTATAACAGAACCACTAATCATGCGTAGTATTAGATTTGCTCGCTTACGCGTTTTTGGAAAGTAATAAATGAATGAATTGATAAATAAATAATTAAATAATTAGAGAGAGGGAGATAGAGAAAAATATGCGGAGATTTATGACGTAAACTGGTACAACGAACACAGGTTCCGGCATGGTGGAGTTGGGGTTGGAGGAGGGAGTTTAGATCGCAGCAGCAGCGAAGCGCTAGAGCGGCTCTATGAATGGGAATTTAAATGGTCTGTAATATGGATGTCGTAACCGGATTGGTGCGCGTCGTGGACAGCTGATTAACAGCTGATGCACGCTTGACCACGTGGCCTGCCAGAACTAACGCAATGCTTGATTTAAGTTCGTTAATTTTAGTGAAGTTTAGTTAAGTTCCATTTAAGTGTAAAGTAGCATTATGAGTGTACAGTAGCGAGTAAGTGAACGAAAGTGAAAGTGTACGTACGAGACAAAATTCCTCCTGTTTACTCCTCCCTCAACCTCCATGCGCATCTTCCGTAAAGTAAAACTAGTTTTTTTTTTAACATTCTCTTTTATTACTGTATATTTTTATACAATATTTGCCATTTATAAATACAGGTACTGAACATTTTTCATATTCAAAACACATAAACAAAACAACTGCAGTGGAATTTTGCGAGCTGGAACAGATTAATGGGATTTCAATTCATTTAAACGGGGAAAATTGTTTTGAGATACGAGCAATTTGAGATACGAGCAAGGTCACGGAACGAATTAAACTCGTATCTCGAGGCATCACTGTGTATATATATATATATATATATATATATATATATATATATATATATATATATATATATATATATATATATACGTATATATACACCAATTTGGGATAAGGCTAGAGCTCTGCTGTGTATCAGAATTTGAGACAGATTATATTTTTTCCCTATTTCATTAAAATATGTTTGATTAACCCGCTTTATTTGAGTGTGTGTGTGTTTGTAGTATGGCATTCAGCGGAGCCATTTCGACCGCTGTGTGTGTGAGAGTCAGTGTTCTTCTGGTTCCACACTCCCAGACTCTAGTCTGCTCACCCTGCTCATCCGCCGCTTGCTCTTCTTCTACCACAACAGCAAAGACACACCACGGCTGGTGAGCACACATGCACACACATCCACACACAGAAGCACACACCTCATAATAGATCAAAAAGCACCTTTCCAAAGCTCTACGCAGTAATCGGAACATATCACAGCAGGAAAGATACAGACACAAACTGTAAGATGTCAGGTTGTGATTCTAAACCCGTTTAATTAACATTTATTTTATCTAATAATATTAAGTGTGTGGCTACGGGATTAAACTGTTCAGTTCTGGATGAGAAGGTGCTGGTTGTTCTCTGTTCCCGCAGCTCAAATCACAGCTTTATATTAAATCTTCAAATATGTTACCGTTTCTATAGAAACAGCCACTCACAGGAACTCGTACAGACACACACGCTAAGACTAATAGTGAACAGGTTGTTATTTAATAAAACCTGCAAGCTCGTCTCCTTTGTGAAATTCAGTGTTCAATAAAGTCTGCGGTCACGTTGAGCCTTTTGACAAGAGACAAGGCTTCAATAGTTAACCAAAGCTAATGACTGTAGTTACATATATCTTCCTAAACTCTATTTTAAAGGTTTAAGATCTATAAGTGATGCAATACAAAACACGATAAGCTGATTAGGCTGTCTAATAGGTGGAAATTAGTCTAATCTGCTCGCAAACTTACCTTCGTGGCTCACAGGTTTCTTTCTGCACAGAAGCATTACAGCTATCGATTTTTAACAAAACAGACCTACTCAAATGTATCTAACCTAACTATTTTCACTTGTTAGTGTCCAAAAAACAGTGTTTTACATGCACAGTGCCAAGAGAGGCATTGTCTATAAGTAGGCTGACTTAAAGTCAGTAAAATAATAATAAAAATAATAATTTAATAGTGGTATCCAAAACATTCAATTTAATTCAAATATTATATTATAAAAAAAACATTTTAAAACGTCAATGAACATGTATAATAAACAGTAATAAATAAATATTTAAAATACATCAGTAACACAGATAAACATCGATAAAATCATAGTTAAAGGGATAGTTCACCCAAAAAATAAAATTAATAAAGTTCAAATTATCGTTTCACTACGTTATACGGCATGTTTACATATAATAACGAGGCAAAAAGCTAGCCAGCTTGCATAAAGTGATGAGCATGATGGTTGAACATAACGGTTTGCCTTGACATTGTACTGTAAGATCCGCATTGTCCGCATTGCAGTGGATTGTCTTGCGCTAAATTCCTGTCCTGAGACAAGCACCAGAACTAGCGGGGGTCAAGATTTTTTTTTCTTTGAGCCCCACGAAAATCACTTTAGATATCACTTTAAGACGTGTTGATTCGTTGCGACTCTTGATCTTGAGGAGAAATATGCCGCGCAGCTCTCCCGCGGAGTGAAGAAGAGGTGGAGTTACAAGATTTCTCAGACAGTTGAAGTGTCCAATGGAGTTATGAGATTTGCGTTCAAGCTATTTTCAAGACTTTAGATTGGTTAATCACTTGTAATCACTTGAACTGACCAATGGTATTGATATGTGAAAAAAATATGAAATTGACCAAATTTGGACATACGAGGTTTCTACCCGACAGCGACGATATACTGCATAGCAAACTGTCATTTAATCAGCGAAGTGGAATTACACTAGTAATTATACACTAGAGTTAATTGTTTAGTGCCTCTTCATCAAATTTTTCACTAGTATATGATATGTTGAATTTTTATTTAAGAAGATGTTTATTTAAAGTCTCTGGAAGGAGTCTCTAGCATCAGAGCTTAGGAGCAGTCAGAGGTACAGCTGTAAGCTTTCTGACACCCTCAAGCTGCATTTCTAGATTCAAGAAAGATTAAAAAGTACATAAAAAAGGCACAAGCAGTGTATAAATCCACTGTATTAAAAGTAATAATAGTGCTGTGACCCAGATGTCCTCTATCATTGACTCTTAGATGTGTTTCTTGTTGCAGATCTGGCTGTGTCAGAATGTAGTGAAGCATCATGCTCAGTTTGTGAAGCTGCTGGCTGGACCTGAGAGAAACACCTGCCTATTCCAGATCAAGAAGCTTCTTGGACACTGCTGCAGGTGCCAAAACTTCTGTGTGTATATACGTGTATATGTATGCTAGTGTATGAGGTTCCACCAAACAAAGTTTTTTACAACTGAGGGGGTAGATAAACAATGAAAAGAACATAAACAACAACAACAACAACAAGGACACAAACAATCCAAAACTTTCATCAGTCAAATTTTCATTGGAAAGAAGAAGCCTGTCCTGGGAATGCTGGTGAATTGGGAATACTCCCTGTATGGGATGCATGTTAGAGCAACATATATACACACATTCTCATCTTGGGGCAGTTTAGGGTATCCAAACCACCTCCTGGCATGTTTTTTGGGAGGTTGGGGGAAACACAGAGGATTCCCCTCATAATGTGGTATTCCAAACTGTGGATTGAAAAACCCAATGTGAGCAATCTGATGTGATTTGTTCTGTTTGTTTGGTGTGTTTGTGTCAGACTCCTGCAGCTGTGTGAGGATGAAGGTGTGAATATGGCTGTCCCCATGCGCATGCTGGAGGTGTTTACCTCAGAGAGGACCTACTTGTCCCCTCTGCAGGACGACAGCGCAGCTGCTGCGCTCATAGAGCAGGTTTTGCACTATATGGTTCTGAAAGGTACTTTGCCCCGTCCCACTTTTATTCCAAGCCTGACACAATGAGGCTTCTTCTGTTCACTCGTCTCTCTTCTCATTTTCCTTCTGCAGGATACTACAGGATGCTGTACCTGTTGGCCAATCACAAGTTACCATCCAGTCTGGATTACAGCGATGCCCCCTCGCTTCCTCTGGCACACACACTGCTGGAACACACACTCAAACCACTGCACTTTATGTACAGCTCCTGTCCCAAGGGTGCCAGGTACACACACACAGATTGTGTCAGTTTCAGATATTTAATATGACTCAGATATATTGATAGATTGTGTGTTAGATTATTGTGTTTGTTTATTGTGAGCAGTAAAAAAGTGTGTGTGTGGGTGTGTGGGGGTGTGGGTGTGGGTGGGTGGGTGTTTGAGAGGTCATGTTTGCTCAGTGTGTGGTCTCTGAGTTTAAGTGTGAGAGAGAAAGAGCTTCCACACACATCTCCTACAGTTTGCTAATTTTCTTTCTCTCTCTCTCACACACACACACACACACAGGTAGATGATCCCAGTGCATGTGTACCAAAGTAATTCATAACTTTGATGAAACTTTTCGCTTTGATGTATTGTTTATATAATGTTTTCATGCTAGAGACCTGTAGTTGATCGTTTCTGGTGGGGAACAAATTAGTTGTACATCTCGAAGTGCAATACTGAATTCTTCAGCATAAGCATGGTGGATGTTCATGACCTTGCTCTTGTGTATATCATGTATGCTTTGGTTAATATAATTGTCAAAATTAATTTTGCATAATGTTATATAGACTTATAGATCTCTCTCTCTCTCTCTCTCTCTCTCTCTCTCTCTCTCTCTCTCTCTCTCTATCTATCTCTCACTCTTTATCTCTCACTCACAGGCAGTTAGTGTTCTTAGCCTTTACAGAAGACTTCATCTCTCTTCCATTCACTGAGCAGATGTTTCACTTCTTTGTCCCAGCACTGGCGGACAGAAGACTTAGCTTCCCATTTCATCATTTCCTGTTCTCCCTGCAGGCCAACATCTCCTTGTCAGACAAGGCCCAGTGTCATGCCCCATGGCTCTTATACTTTGTTCTGTCGCTCGGAGAAACGGGCCTTGGTGAGTTGGAGTGTGTGTCCTCTAAAGTCCATGTCTGCTGTTGTCTCCATACTCTGGTTTTACTCTGTGTGTGTGTGTGTGTGTGTGTGTGTGTGTGTGTGTGTGTGTGTTAGGCTCTCTATCAGAAGAAGGGCTGCTGTTGTATCTGAGCTCTCTCCATGCTCTGCTCCCTCTGCTTCCTGTGAGTGAGAGTCACGCCAAATTCAATGTCACACATGACTCTGAGGATGAAGATAAAAACTCTACACAACCTCCTCCTGTACAGGTACACACACACACACACACACACACACACACACACACATTCACAGACATTTCTGTTTACACATCAGCCTTGTGATTAGGTCTCACCCTGCCACATATCTGTATTCAGTTCTCACATCTATCTGTCTGTCTGTCTGTCTGTCTGTCTGTCTGTCTGTCTGTGTGTAGGATGACAACAGTATGTCAGTGCAGTTTATCACACAGCTGTGTGTGCAAAAGTTGGACTCAGAGCTGCAGACGAATGTTCTTCTGTCTCTGGTGTTGAGAGACTCAGCCAGCGAGGACGTCTTCATCATGATGGCATCTATCTGCCACGCCCTCATGGCGCAGCACTGCAAGATGGTGTCCAAAGTCAGGTTGGCACATGCACACATGCACATATTTGGTATAGACTGATATTAACAGAATTACCAGTTGAATTACCACTTTCCTTTCATCATGCATATCGTTGCTGTCGGGCGGAAACCTCGTATGTCCAAATTTGGTCAATTTCATATTTTTTCACATATCGATGCTATTGGTCAGTCCCCACGTGGGTCTGTTATTTTTACAAGTTATTAACCAATCTAAAGTCTTGAAAATAGCTTGAGCACAAATCTCATAACTCCATTGGACACTTCAACTGTCCACCTCTTCCTCACTCCGCGGGAGAGCTTCGTGGCATATTTCTCCTCAAGAAGAGTCGCAACGAATCAACACGTCTTCTGAGGTAAATGTCTTCAAAACACTGGGCTCAAAGAAAAAAAAATCTTGACCCCCGCTAGTTCTGGTGCTCGTCTGAGGACAGGAATTTAGCGCAAGACAATCCACTGCAACGCGGACTAAACCCTGTGCACTGCAGATAAGGTACGGCGTTTTTTTAATTTCCTGAAAAATAACGGTTTTGGAGATACGAGGATTCCGTCTGACAGCGACGATATGGTTCATTCTGTCTGGGAGATTATTTGGGTCACGGCACCATAAATGTTGACTATCATAGCAGCAATATCATCTCAGCCATGTGTAATGTGTAGAAAGGACCAATCTGGTAACAGAACATTTTGACAGATGAGATTTAAGGCCTACACAATACCCAGCAAACTTTACATTAACTTTCCATAACTTACTATATGTAACCATATAGTAACATGAGTCTTCCTGGACAACCTTTCTGTCCAACTTTGCATATATTTCTAACATTTTTTTTTAAACAAAAGCTGTAGTTTTAATAGAAACTTACATTATTGAATAAGAAGATAAGTGTTCTCTAAAATGTCCTCATTGAGCTTAGATTTGATTCTTAGGGAGGACATCAACACTCACACATACTTTTATAATTAATCTTGTACTGGAATTTAAAAAATCTTCCTTTACAGCAAATATCAAATTTCTGGGAAAATAAAATTAAATGCATCTAAAATAGATTAGTCGGTGGGAACAAGGGTGCTGTTTGTTAGATAGATAGATACGTAGGTAGGTACTGTAGATAGAGAGATGATTTAGTGGATAATTAGTTAAGTGGGTCGATGGTTGACTGGTGTTTCGTTGGATGGATAGAGGTATGGCTCAATAGATAAATTCCTAGATGGGTAGAAAGGTTAGTGGGTTGTTGGATGGATGGACAGATTGTTAGGTAGATGGATTGATAGGTAGGTGGGTTGTTAGTTGGATGAGTGGACGGATAGCTGGATGGTAAGTAGGTGTATGGAAGGTGGTACTGAAGCATTCAGGTCCTCAAGACCAGACTGTGTAACAGTTTCTTCCCACAAGCCATCAGACTTCTCAATAACTGAACTGAACTGTACTGAGCACAACATACACACATCATATGTATGGACTGCACAGACCTACACCACATACACACACTTCTGATATACATCCATCAATCTGTTTACATGCTGCTTACATTCATCAAACTGTTTACATGCTGTTTTGCACACTTTATTATTACTGCACGCAATATTGACTGTATACATACAGTAGACACTGGTCGGTCGGCGCTGTTTCTGTTTACTGTCTTTTGTGTACTGTCTTTTATGGGGATGTGCTAGCTCAGTGGTTAAGGTGTTCGACTACTGATCGGAAGGTCATTGGTTCGAATCCCAGGACCACCAAGTTGGCACTGCAGGGCCCCTGAGCAAGGCCCTTAACCCTCAATTGCTCTGGTGTATAAACTGAAATAGACAATGTAAGTCACTCTGGATAAGAGTGTCTGCTAAATGCTGTAAATGTTTTATGTTTTTTGTGTATTGTCTTGTAACTTTAGTCTTGTAGTCTTTTATCCTGCACTGTCTTGTCCTGCACTGTTTGCACTACAGTATGTTGCACAGTTGCACTTTATGCGAATAGGACTGCAAGTCCTTAGCCCTGTCATTGTTTATATAGCACCATGATCCTGGAGAAACGTTGTCTCATTTCACTGTGTACTGCAACAGCTATATATGGTTGAAATGATAATAAAAGCTTCTTGACTTGACTTGACTTGACTTGGATGGGTAGGAGGTTGGTTGGATAGATGAGTGGATTAATGGAGTTATGAATGGATATATGTGTAGGCAGATGAATTGTTGAATGGGTGATGGGGAGGTAAGTGGTTGGTTGGATGGATATGTAGGTAGATGGATTGTGGATAGAGAGAGGAGCAATGTCGAATGGTACAGAAGGGAACTGAATCATCGTATCAGCTGATGCTGTATTGTTTCTCCCTCTTGTTTTGTATTTGAATAATTCTTTACAAACAGAAGGTCAGCGTTGTCACTGCTCATTCATCAAGGTCATTTTTACTCCCCCTCTCAGTGTGTGTGTGTGTGTTTTAGTATACAAGTCATTTAGATCAGTGATTCCCAACCCCCGGGCCGCGGACTGGTACCGGTCCGTGGATCAAATGGCTGCCCAAGAAACATTAAATTGTTTAAATTTTATTTACTGTGGCGTATTTCTCTCGGATTTGTGCGACTTACCATGGACGAGAGGTTAACCGGGAGCTGAGAGACGTCACCTAAAGCCACACCAATACTGCGCATGCGCAAAATATCGGGTCGGTTTTAGGTGACGTCTGGAGCTGGGCGGCTGCAAGCGGCAGTGGCGTTGTAGCTTTGGTGGAGAGAAGGTGTGTATCGCTCTTCTCTCTGTTCACCGGTACTTTCTCATGTTTAACAAAACAACGGAATAAACTGGACATAAGCAACACACTTCGGGTGTCACTGTCTCCTATTACCCCCAGATGGAACCGTCTCGTTGCAAAGAAACAAGCTCAGGGTTCTCTTTGATTTAGCGTTGTAGTGAGTTAAATTGTTAAATCGCTTTATATTCATTTTTTGGTGTAACTGTATTTTATTTTAAAGGCATGTTAAAATACATTCATTCATTCATTCATTCATTTTCTACCGCTTATCCGAACTACCTCGGGTCACGGGGAGCCTGTGCCTATCTCAGGCGTCATCGGGCATCAAGGCAGGATACACCCTGGATGAGTGCCAACCCATTGCAGGGCACACACACACTCTCATTCACTCACACAATCACACACTATGGACAATTTTCCAGAGATGCCAATCAACCTACCATGCATGTCTTTGGACCAGGGGAGGAAACCGGAGTACCCGGAGGAAGCCCCCGAGGCACGGGGAGAACATGCAAACTCCACACACACAAGGCGGAGGCGGGAATCGAACCCCCAACCCTGGAGGTGTGAGGCGAACGTGCTAACCACTAAGCCACCGTGCCCCCCTGTTAAAATACAATTTAATTAAAATGATTAAATCAAAACAATCTAAATTATAAACAATCAACGTCCCCCTCCACAGCGGGCCGCGGTAAAATTATCAAACGTTGACCGGTCTGCTGCGATAAAAAGGTTGGGAATCACTGATTTAGATGACCTGCTTCATTTTGCCTTATCTGCTATATTGGTTAATTCTGGAACACGTTTTTGTGGTTTCGTACATGTTGTTAGTTGTACAGTGAAGCAACATGTTTTTTTGTTGCGCTTTAATTCTCGAATTTTTAATTCTCAGGGACTTCACATGAATGGATGAAGAAAAAACTGTTCTAATAATATTCAGATTTATAACAAACAATTATACTACTTTTTATTTAAAAAAAAACTGATATTTTAGCTCTAAAATTATGTTAAACATAACATGCTGTTTATTAATAAATAAAACGTGTTTATTGTGGGATTTTTAACAAAAATATAACATCAAGGTCTGGAGTGTGTTTTTCTCTTCTTCAGATCCTTTTTCATTAATTTTATAATGTCTGACTATTATTATAATACTTAGATACAAACATTAAAACTACAACATCTCATTAGAAGCACAAAAAAAAAAATAGGTTGTTGTATTAACCCTAAAATACATTGTGTTTGTTAATGATCACACACACAGAGTAATAAATAGAAAACATTGAAAATGTTGCAGCTGTAAATTGCTCCTTCACGTCATGGCATCCTATCAGGTTTTGAAGTGTTGTGATTTCACACGTATTATTTCATTTGCCAGTCATAATGTTAGAGCAGTGGCAGCCACCTGTAAAACAAAAAGGCCGTAGAACCACAATGTTACACTAAAACCACAAAATTACATTAAAAGCACCCTGTTAGATTTTGACCACCAGACAGCATTGTATAAATATGAAAAAAAAAAACAATTATAAATAAAAAATCATAATGATAATTTCTATTTAATTTTCATGTATTCATATTTTTTTTAATTATTTTTATTATAATAATGTTAATTGAATTTATTATAATTCTGTCCTCTCCAGGCTACTGTACAGTTTGGCCTTCAATGCTCGCTTCCTCAGACACCTGTGGCACTTGATAACGTCCATTAGGACCAAAATGATCACAGGGTGAGTGTTAGCACTGCTGACATCATGCCTCGTGAAGCTCCAAACACAGGTGGATAATTGTGTGTGTCTGTGTGTGTGTGTGGGGTGAGGGGGTTTCAGGTCTCCAGTGCCGTTACTGCAGCTGATGTCTCGTGGCTCTCCCATGTCTGCTGATGACTCAAACAGGATCATTTCTCTCTTCTACCTGTTCAGCTCCCTGTTCAGCCACTTGCTTATCTCCATCCACGACAATGATTTCTTTGTGGAATTCATGGATGGTAACAGCGCACACACGGACACACACACATACATACACACACAGAGTGAGGGAACTTGTTTTCTAGATATGTAGCTGTAAATAAATACATGTATGACATGATGTTGTCTAGTGAATAAACCTGTCACTGGAGTAGAAGAGGACACACCCACTCAGGGATGTGTTGTTATTCAGGGTGTCACGCTTAGCCTATGAGGGTGGAACACAACACACCAGGACAGTTCACTCTTTGTGCAGGTTTATTAACAGTGCTCTTTCAACCAAAGCATAAATTTTCGAAGAAAAGGTTATATTCAGTGAGTTACGGTGTGGCGCTGTCGTGGGCGGCTCCTCGGTGGCTGGCGCAACAGGCTAACAGCAGTGTCCAGGTAGCTGAAGGCCAGTAGCAGTGTCTAGTGTTAGTGTCTACTGGCACTCATACTCTGTGTCCAGGGGTTGTTCTGTGAAGAAGGAGAAACGTACATTAGTATGACCATTACTCCTCTCTTACCTCTACCGTGACACTGAGTCCCATGCTGCTCTCTTTGCTTCTCCTGGAGGGTGAGAATGCTGTGGATATGCACTGATTAGCACACTTTTTGGCGCACTTTTCCCGGCCCACATCATGGCCATACACTTCCTAGCTGTTCAAAACATCTGTGGTGCTGATAAGGCACTGTTCCTTCAGTACCCCAGGAGTAGTAGCACGAGGAGCATGAAAATGTCACAGTAGAGAGGAGGTGCAGGCTTCACAAGGTAGTAACTCTGCTTTATCACAATCATGTAGATGATTATTTTATTCTTTCCACAGCGCAACACAATTTTTAATTTTTTTTTACTGAATAAACATTGAACTGAACTCTAATCACTGCAGTAAATTGTCTTTCTTGTTGTTTGATGCTGTGTAGGTCAGAGACAGGCATCCATAATGCCATTCTCTCTCCCTGAGTTGGTGACTCTGTCCCGCTGTTTGCGTGACGCGTGTCTTGGGATCATCAAGCTGGCTCATCCTGAGACTAGAAGCGGCTACAGCGAGGAATATGCAGCCATGTTCCGCAGCGTTGGAGTCAAAACAAGCAGCCAAGTACAGCAGAGTGTCCAAAATCAGCAGAAACCCTGGGTCCAGCTGTTCAAGGTCACAACACAGACCACATGACCTTCAACCTTTACAGTTTATCATAAACATCACGTCTCTTGCTCTCTGCCTCACTCTCTCTTTCTCTCTATTGCTTTCTCTCTCTTTTTTGCTCTCTCTCTCTCTCTCTCTCTCTCTCTCTCTCTCTCTTCATTGCTTTCTCTCTCTCTCTTTCACTTTATTGTTTTCTCTCTCTCTCTCCCTCTTTAATGTCTCTCTCACTCTGTAATCATTCTGTAATCTCTCTATTGAGTTGTGTTCTTAATAAAAAGTACAACTAGCTGCCCCTCGGTAGCCTGAAACGAGCCTCTAAAAGCAGAAAAAATGCATTTCCAAAATTGAAGGCGGGATTTACAGCCGGCTGGCCTGCTTCTGACCCCGCCCTTGCTAATGTTAGCCTCGGCTGCACACATGTCCTTCCGCTGTGTTTTATCACCCCTATTGTCCCGGCCATCCATTTAATCGAAAGAAGCTAATTAAATGAAAATGTTCAACTAAGCTCGTATTAATATCGCTGATGAAAGACTGACTCTTGGCTGTGTTTGGAGAAGTCTGTTATGGTCTGCACTTAACGTGATAACCAGCACTCATTTCCCGAGGTTTCCTCCTCTGTCTGCCTCCAGTAGTCGAATGACAAGATGGAGTTTTGCACTTGCTGTTATTACCTCAGTGTTATTAGTGCTGCAGGATCGATGACCATCTGCGCCTCTTCTTCCCTCCTTATATATATATATATATATATATATATATATATATATATATATATATATATATATATATATATATATATATATATATATAGGGAAGAAGCTGTTTGGGAGATGATCAGGCCATCACTGTGCAGTATGGCACTCTTACAGAGCCTTTGAAATAGCTGAGGATTATGGGTTTGGGCTGTAGTCAGATTGTCCAAAGCTCTTTCACTTCTCCAGGACATTAGAGTTCAGAGGTAATCAATTAAAAATAAAAGCAGACAGGAGAGTGAACATCGGTGCCTAGTGTGTGTGTGTGGTTGATTACGAGTGCAGGCTTCTCTGTTACAGCTCATCTGTCTTCTCCATCTACCAGCAATTGCTCACTAATGACCCTAATGCTGCCCTTTTACATTTACAGCATTTGGCAGACACCCTTATCCAGAGCCATGTACATAAGTGCTTAAATCTCTATCATTGGATACATTAATGCTGGTTCAGTAGGTTACATACTTAAGATTCTGTTAAATAAGTAATTATGTGCATATCCCACCTACTGGGTCTTCTTCAGGCAAATGGAACACACTTGTTAAAAGGTATATATAGGCCTTGCAATCAACTGACCCACCCTGTGATTTCAATTAGCTTGATTGGGTCTAAACAAGCCTATTAGCCCCATCCTTTACTCAATTAAGAGAACACTTTCTTAGAAAAACACTACAATGGAAGAAACAGCTCCACACATACACATAAGCCCAAAACAACATGAAAACACCACCCCACATATGCACAAAAGACCACCAAAAATAGTCAGCAAAGAAACAGACAATTTCCCACAAAAAATACATACATACACATATACATACATACATATTACATGCACACATACACACATATACATGTGTATACATATATACACACGTATATGTGTGTATGTGTGCATGTAATATGTATGTATGTATATGTGTATACATATACACATATACATATGTATGTATGTATGTATATGTGTATATGTATACACATATACAAACATACATATTACATGCACACATACACACATATACATGTGTATATATGTATACACATATACACACACATATACACATACAACACGGGCAGCGAATTAAATAAATAACGTGTGGTGCTACATGTGATAACACCACATATAGATAATGTCTTGCCAGTGTGTAGATGATTAAAGTTTTTGCACTTATGGGTACACGAGCACTGGGCACAACTGCTACATCTGTAGTTACCATCTGGCATACTAAGAAAAGACATTGTGGATTGCGGACGTATATCATTTTTAACCAGGAGGTCTTTTAAGTTAGGGGCACTCTTAAAAATTTGCTTAGGTTTTTCTTGGAATATTCTGATTAGTTTAGGGTCCGAATCAATAATGTGCCAATGTTTTTAAACAGATTTTCTAAATTCTGATACAAGTGGGGAATATTTTATGCATCATAAAGGGGACTTGTTTGGATTTTTAGTGCACTTATTTGATCGAAGACACTCATTTTGTGTTAACTGATCAAAACGTTTTTTGGCCAAATCAACAAAATCTTGTTTATACCCTCTATTGAGGAATCTTTTTGTCAAGTCTGCAGCCTGCTTTGAATAAGATGTATTATCGCTGCATATTCTACGTACACGATTAAACTGACTGATCGGAAGACTGTTTCTTCCATTGTATTGTTTTTCTATGAAAGTGTTCTCTTAATTGAGTAAAGGGCGAGCTTTAACTGATAAGCAATCATCCATGATGAAATTTCTGCCAGACATGCTGAGATCCGATAAGAAGCTGTGGTATCTGAGGTGGGAAAAAGAGGATAATTTGTGCATCATCAGCATAGCAGTGGTAAGAGAACCCATGTGAGGAAATAACTTCACTAAGTGAGTGAGTAAACAGGAAGAAAAGGAGAGGACCAAGTACTGAGCCCTGTGGACACTAGTGAATAGTCTGCATGGAGCTGATGTCACTCCCCTCCATGTTACCTGATATGAGTGTCCTTCCAGGTAGGAAGCGAACCATTCCCAAGCTGATCCACAAATCCCAAGACTCCTGAGGGTGGATAAGAGAGTCTTGTGGTTGACCATATCAACCACTGGTGAAAGGTCAAGGAGGATAAGGACGGATGACAGTTTGGCTGATCTAGCAGCATGTAGTTTCTCAGAGACATCCAAAAGGGCTGTCTCTGTGGAATGAGCTGCTTTAAAGCCAGACTGTTGGGACCTTGGAGGTTGTTCTGTGAGAGAGAGACACACAGTTGATTATATTTTATTATTTTTTATTTATTTATATTTTATTAAACAAGAATATTTGAAAGAAACGAGAGAAGTGATACCGGTCTGTAGTTACTGATGTCTGATGGATCCAGAGTAGGTTTCTTTAGAATGGGAATAACCCTTGCTCTCTTAAAAGTAGTTGGTACCTGACCAGATGCTATGGATCTATTGATGATGGTGGTAATGAAGGGCAGAATGTCTTGCAAGATGGTCTGGAGCATAGTGAAAGGGAGTGGATCCAATGGGCATGTGGTATAATTGCAAGACTGGACGAGTTGTAAAATCTCTTCTGCTGCTACAGTTGAGAAATGATACAACAAAGGAGTGGGGGAATCCATACTGTGAGATGTAAGTGCAGTCATGGCAGAAGTGAAGTACCTGGAGATTTCCTCAATCTTCTCATAGTAGAAAGAAGCAAAGTCTTCTGCAGTCAGGGAGGATGAAAAAGGTGTAGCCAGGGGATTGAGTAGAGAAGAAATGATGTTGTAGAGCTTCCGAGGATCTTGTGATGAAGCTTCAAGCTTTTCTTTGTAGAAGGAAGTCTTGGCAGAAGTTACATATGAGGAGAACTTGGCCAGGAGTGTACGTTAATAATCAAGATCTGCATCAAGTTGTGATTTCTTCCACTTTCTCTCTGATGATCTTAGCTCTCTTTTATTGTTGCGCAGCACATCTGAAAGCCAAGGAGCAGAACAAGAAGGTTTCTTGGGTTTAGTGGACAGAGGGCAGAGAAAGTCCATAGTTGAGGAAAGAAATGAGAGGAAAGTATCTGTGGCTGAGTCCAAGGGTAGTGAGGAAAAAGACTCAGGATCAGGAAGGGAAGAAAGTGTGCCAGAAGCTACAGAAGGAGGGGAGACAGAGTGAAGGTTGCGGTGGGTAAGAGCGAGGGGGAGAGAGGTAGTTTTAGGTAGGATGGGGAGAGTGATGGTGAAGGATACCAGGTGATGATCAGAGATGTGTAATGGAGTAGCAGTCATGTCTGTAGCTGAAAAAGGTCCATGACATTTCTTCCAGGAAGTCTCCTAGGGCACGAGGAGGGCAGTAGACAACAATGATAACAAGTTGATTGGAAATGTGTCTGAAATGGAATGGAATTCAAAAAAGGAGATGGTTAAATGAGACAAGAGTAGAGGTGTAAAACACCATCTCCTTGACAACAATAAACCTGTACCACCACCCCTGCGTGTTTCTCGTGGTGAGTGAGAGAAAGCATAGGCAGAGGATAAAGCAGCTGGTGTAGCAGTGTTCTGTGGGGATATCCAGGTCTCTGTTAGCGCAAGAAAATCAAAGGAGTAATGGGAAGTTAAAGCAGAAATAAAATCAGCTTTCTTTACAGCAGACTAGCAATTCCAGAGCCCACCTACTGTACCACCACTGTTTGAGACTTGCACAACAGATGAGTAGATGAGGTTACTGGGATTGTGACCACAATTATGTTACAATGTGTTCGAGAAATACTTACAAAGGTTTATGTCTTTATGCCTCGATTGAGGCGATCAGAAGGTCAGCCTGGGCTACATTGCACAGTTCATTGCATAACCTTTTTTTTTTGTTTGTTTCAGGTGAGCGCCAACCTACTGAAGATGTTGAAGGCGAGGGACATCAGCAGGCCATTCTGCCCCAAGGGTCACTGGCTGTCCGATGAGGTCAAGATCAATGCTGATAAGGTGCACACAATCGTCATATGTCTCTGTGAACCAAAGTAATCCAGAGAATAAACAGAGCTGCATTCTGATTGGTCAGCTCTGGCTGTAGTGCAGCTGGAAATTGTAATGTGCTCTGTGTAATGTTATTGTTTCCATAGTAACAGCACACTCACAGTGTGAATGTTGATACGATGAAATTTTCTTTAAGGAGATGTTTGTTTTACCTTTAGGGAAGTAGTCTCTGTTTGTAACAAATTCAACCAAAACTAACAACAATTAAAACTGAGATTTAAACTAAATCCCAAGTTAGCCATTTAAATCAAGACCGAAAAAAAAAAAATAAGCTGAACAACAAATACTTTTATATTTAATTAGAATATTTCTTCAAAAAGAATTTTTGTGTTAGGATGTGAAAACAACTCTGTTTTCTTGATGAACATCTCAACAGCCGTATCCTATTTTGTTTTTTGTTCTAAACAGTTCATGCTGTACGTTCTTTCTGCTCGAAACATGTGGAGGACAAGTCGTATGGACCCCTTGGCTCTAAAAGGTGAGGTCCTGCCTTATCAGTCTGTGTGATTTACTGATTTTCTGATAATGCCATGATGAGTTCAATTCAATACAACTTTATTTGTATAGCGCTTTTAACAATTGACATTGTCTCAATGCAGCTTCACAGAACATAAACATAATGCAAAAGGTTAATGTAAAGAATAATATTAAGATTAATATAATAGAGAAATCTAAGATTAATATACTATGTATGTATATATATATATATATATATATATATATATATATATATATATATATATATATATATATATATATATACATTGATACCTTGAGATACGAGTGCTTTGACATACGAATTTTTTGAGATACGAGCTGTGATTCGAGCAAATTTTTGCCATGAGATACGAGCAAATTTCTGAGATACGAGCATCCGAGCCGCCGCCGCAACAAAGATCCCCAACAACCATGTGTGCTCTGTTTCCCCGCCTCAGCTCAGTTAAAGCCGCCTTTCCACTGCACACGACAAATGGCGTTGATAAACCGGAAGTCATTCATTTCCTATGGAGAGTCGCAAAGGGGCTGCGTGAGGTGCCGACCATCTGCGGATCCGTAATTTTCGGATCCATTTTAAGCGCTGGATCTGTTAAAAAATTTAACTTGTGCGACTACACTGCATCCGATATGCCGACCAGACAGGTTTTTATTAAAACGACCGGCAGATGTTAGTGAGGAAAGAGTGACAAAAAAGGCAAAAACAAGTGAAGAGAAAAGTGATGAAGAAAATTAAGCAAAATTAATGTTTAAAGAAATTAAATTAAAGAAATGAAAGAAAACAGAAATTGTAGCAATTAAGTTCAGTTAATTTAAGAAAATTTCAGTTCTGTCAGGACCACTTTGTCAAAAGAGAATTTATTAGATGATATGCATACAGTTAGTGTTGGTGGTATGGTTCTGTTCTGGGCAAAAATCCACGCACCCGTCCATGCGCATGTGTGGTCAGAGCGCGGAGAGCAGCGAAAATAGAATAGATCCCGTATAACAGAAGCACTAATCATGCATAGTATTAGATATGCTCGCTTATGTGTTTTTGGAAAGTAATAAATGAATGAATGGATAAATAAATAATTAATTAATTAGAGAGAGAGGGAGAGAAAGAGAAAAATATGTGGAGATTTATGACGTAAACTGGTACAACGAACACAGGTTCCGGCATGGTGGATTCGGGGTTGGAGGAGGGAGTTTAGATCGCGGCAGCAGTGAAGCGCTAGAGCGGCTCTATGAATGTTAAATTGTCGGGTAATGTGGATGTCGTAACCGGATTGGTGCACGTCGTGGACAGCTAGTAAAGTAAAACCAGTTTATTTTTTTAACATTCTCTTTTATTATGTTGGCTTTGTAGAAGCCAACATTCTGTTTTCCTATTTAAGCTTAGACAAAAATGTATAAAATTTAATGCGGCCTAGGGCTTTCGAGCCACATGCACCAAACTCGGATATGTTGTAGACCCTGGTCTGAAGTTTGTTGCTATTACTTTTCTAAGCGATCCGAGTACCGGTACTTCTGGTACCGGGTCTCAAAGTGGCCTTTTTTTCCATAGACTCCTATTATAAAATTTGGAGGTTTATAACTCAGCAATCTTTCGAACTATCTACACCAAACTCGGCCAACTGCTTTAGGGTGATACTCTGAACAAAGATTTAAATTGGTGTACCGTCTGGCCTTTTGGTTGTGCCGCAGCCCCGCCCCCAAAATATGCAAAATCAAAAAACTTTTTACAACATGGGCATGTGACATATCAAAACACTCAACACTCTGCCTCAGGAGTATTCGGATGACGTAACATGCTCGTCTCCACTTGTTTTGGCACCCTATCTTTCTGTCCACTTGCCTCCAAAAGTAACACTGACCCTTATGTCCACTCACCTCCAAAAAGCACCGGCCTTTGCGAATACTTGCACCGTCAAAGCCAACAGTGGATAGAGTCTTGTATAAACAGGCCAAATACACAGGAAAAGGAGATCAGGGTGGCAAAAAGGAACTGTTCCGAAAAGCTACGGATTCAGTTTTCCTCTAATGACTCAACTTCAGTGTGGAAAGGTCTGAGAGGCATTACCAACTACACGACACCATCCCCTGCACTGTGCAGGTTTGAAAAAGCCCAATTCATACCTCCTGTAACCTCTGACTCCGCCACACCTAAAATTCAGTTCAGTGAGGATGATTTGTGCCAGGTTTTTAGCTGGCCCCTATGTTCACACCGATCTTCAACAGGTCACTGGAGCTGTGTGAAGTCCCCTCATGCTTCAAAAGCTCCACCAACATTCCCGTCCCAAAGAAACCCAAAATTACCGGACTTAATGACTACAGACCTGTGGTTCTAACTTCTGTGGTCATGAAATCATTTGAAAGACTGGTTCTGGCTTATCTAAAGGACATCACTGGACCCTTACTGGAACCTCTGCAGTTTGCCTACAGAGCAAACAGGTCTGTGAATGATGCAGTCAATATGGGACTGCATTATGTTCTGCAGCATCTGGACAGACCAAGGACTTATGCGAGTATCCTGTTTGTGGACTTCAGCTCTGCCTTTAACACCATCAACCCATCACTCATCCAGCCCAAATTAACCCAGCTCTCCGTGCCCTTCTCTGTCTGTCAGTGGATCACCAGCTTTCTGGTCCCACACCATCTGCACTGGTGCCCCTCAGGGTTGTTTCCTCTCCCCACTGCTCTTCTCCCTGTACACAAATACCCATGTGTCAAGCTCCTGAAGTTTTCAGATGACACCACACTGATCGGCCTCATCCAGGAGGGTGACGAGTCTGCTTACAGATTGGATTTTGAACAGCTGGCTGTCTGGTGCAGCCTTAACAACCTGGAGCTGAACACGCTCAAGACGCTCAAGTAGCTGGTACAATTTCTGGATTCCTCTGGATGGGTAGAAAAAGTGAAGCTGTGGAGAGGAATTAGTGTAGCTGCAGTTCATAATATTAGCAAGCACTAGATGATAACTTGCATTTCATCAGATGTATTAGAGCACAAGGTGCATTTCATCAGATGTATTAGAGCATAATTATGGGAATTATTAAGTGTACGCCTGAATAAAAAGAAGTTTTTAAACTACATTTAAACTTGGAAAGTGTGTCTGAGCCCCGAACGCTGTCAGGAAGACTATTCCAAAGTTTGGGAGCTAAATATGAAAATGCCTTAGCACCTTTTAGTAAATTTTGATATTGATATTGGGAACTACCAGAAGTCCTGAGTTTTGTGATCTCAGAGAGCGTGAAGGATTGTAACGTGATAGAAGACTAGTTAGATACATAGGAGCTAAACCATTAAGAGCCTTGTACGTAAGTAGCAGCAGTTTGTAATCAATTCTAAACTTAACAGGTAGTCAGTGTAGAGATGATAAAATTGGGGTTATATGGTCATATTTTGATCTTGTCCTGGTAAGAACTCTGGCAGCTGCTTTTTGGATGAACTGTAGCATGAAATATATTAAATAAATATATTAAATAAATATATATAACCATTCTATTAAAGATTCTATTACATAACTATTCTATTAAAACTATTGGACAACCACCTAGTAATACATTACAATAGTCTAGTCTAGAGGTCATGAATGCATGAACTAGCTTCTCAGCATCAGATACAGATAGGATGTTTCTTAGCCTGACAATATTTCAAAGGTGGAAAAAGGCCGTTTTTGTAATATGGGTGATATGATTTTCAAAAGACAAATGAGTTATTAATGTTGCTGGAGCTAATTAGTTAATCAATTTAGAGTTAATGCTGAGCTGTATTGTGCTTTTTTCTGCATTATCATTTAACGTTGGTGTGAAAACGCTAATGATGTGGGTTTTTTACTCATCACTTTTGATACAAAGTGTATACCATAGATGCCACATGGGTATTTTTGACGATCTGTTTTGGAATCAAATGAGGAATTTTTTAATGGTTTATTCAGAGAATTTCCCATAAATAAGATATTGTGTCTTAATTAATTCAAAATATTAATAGATATGTAGATGATTAAAGATTTTTTGCTTTCTTTCTCCTCCATGGTTTGCTTGGATTTGGGCGGTCTGTTTCAGAGGAGAGAGAACTGGCTGAGCTGCCCTCTGTCGTACCCTTCATGAGCATAGAAGAGGTATAGAAGTCCATTTCCCATGTGTTGGTGTACCAATTTATTTAATGATTGAATTTGACCATTAGAAAATACTTCCTGCACAATGAGGTCTCCTAACGCTGCCTCTTGGTTCACTTCCTGTTAGAGGAAAAATGATTGCTTATGGAAGAGATGACAACAAATCTTTACCCTCTGGTACTTTCTGTCTCTTTCAGATCTTCAAGAAGCTGAGCAATGAAGATGATATGGACGTTCTTAAGTTTCACAATGGTTTCAGTAACTTCTGGAAGTTGAGTAACTACATCTACAGGGATGCATATAAAAAAACGGAGAATGGTATGATCACTGCTACAGGCAGGGGACACTGTTTCAGGCGGGGGGCACTGATTCAGGCGGGGTACACTGTTACAGGCGGGGGACACTGTTACAGGCGGGGGACACCGGTGCAGTTGGGGACTCTGGTACACAATATGGATGTGGATACTGATACTGATAGGAATACGGATATAGTTACTGGTATAGATACTGATACAAATAATGTTACTAATACTGGTAGGGATACTGCTACAGTAACTCACTTGGTATGAATTAATGTGAAATGCTAAGGTTTCCCATGTTTACATAGTGGCTACACAGTAAATTTGCCACAGTAAAATTTACTCAAATTGAAGAAAGTTTTACTCTATTCCATATAACATTTGGTCATAGGGAGTTCCATTGTGTTGGTGCAATGACAGATGACACATGCACCAACAATGTAGCAGTGGTCCAATTAACTAGGGTAATGCACCATAAAATGATGCTTTGGCAACAATTTCTTATCAGGGAACAAATGCTTAAACAAACTGTGGTGCTCTGCAACAGTGTTGTAATGTAACGGTGTACAAATACTTCGTTATGGTACTTAAGTAGAAATTTCACGTATCTGTACTTTACTTCACTATTTAAATTTATGTCAACTTTTACTCCACTACATTTCCTAGATAAAATGTATACTTTTACTCCGTTATATTTCCACTAAGCATCTTCGTTACTACAAAATAAAATCAGAAGAAATGTGTGTGACCGCAATAAGGGAGGTTTGGTGAATCACTGCTCCTAGATTGCATTATGCACGCTCCGCACGGTTGATTTCAGCGTTATGTTGTCAAAGGAGCAGTGGTGGAGCCAGAGGGGTGTCTGGGGTGGCACTGAACACCCCTGACATCTGATTGGCCACCCCAGGTGCCACCCTGAATTTTTATTTGATAGCATTGGAAGTTTGATGCTGATTGACATCTCATTTCATGGTTGCGGCGCCGCTCAACATTTCAAATCCATCAATCAATGACAAGAAAGAGTTGAGAGCTAGAGAATACTGTAACAGTCTAATACTGAAACATCAAGTTTCGGTAAGTTTTGAGATTAAACATCAGGATTTAGTTTTCCAGAAAAATATTTTGAAAGTTACGTCGCTATATAAATTGACGTTAGACGCTATTAACAGATTAATCATACAAGATAGATCGGTTCGTTCCCCAGTTCAGCCAGTTACACATATATACAATGCAGTGTCTGTGTGTAAGTCTTTAACTGTTTAGCTAATATGAGGTAACTAGTTTTACAGCTGTCAGTGTTTGTGGTAGAGCGGCCTTACGGGTTCGCCTTCTACCCAAATGATGGCAATACTCGCTGTGATGTTTAGTGTAAAGTGGTGTTTATTTACAGTGTGCTCAAGTGCAAAGTCCAAAACATTTACAACTCCACAGAAAAGTGGAAAAATAAAGAAAACCAAAGAAAAGCTGAGAAAACTATGTACAAGCATACAGCACCTACAATTGTGCATTTACTTGACTCGCTTCCAATTCCAAAACTCCACTTCCCACTTCACACACTCCAAACACTCCAACCACTCCACTTCGAACTGAAGTGGGAGACTGGTTTTTAAAGGGTAAACCCCTCCCCCTGGACTCAACCATTTTTACCCAGCCATAGAAAGGAGTTATAACATTATATACAAATAACAAACATAATAACAATAATAATAACAATAATAACAGCAATAATGATAACAATACCAATAATAATAATAATAGTAATCGCAAACAAAAATGTTCCATCAAAATAAACTCGCCGACTTCCGGTTTTACTGCGCATGTGCGGCGCAGCGCTGGCGCTTTAAAGCCAGCCGCTATCCAGCGTTCCGGTTGGCTGCTATCCAAACCCACCCGGAAGACCGAGACAACAAACAGGCGAGTTTCTAAAACTTAACCCCAGAAAAGGAAACCTATACATAGGTATTTAAAGACAAATAAAGAATTACAAAGTGTGTGTGAGTGTGTGTGCGCGCGCTTATTGTCCGGAATGAAAGAATGAAGTGAGTGTGTGTGCGGCATGTATGCGAGCGAGCGGCGTGCTAACTGGCGTGTGTGTGCACCCACAGCACTGTAGCGAGAAACGGAGGAGAAGTGAATGTGTAGTGGGGTATGTAGTGCCTTGCTGACGATAGGGACAGTTCACTCTGTCACAGTGTTTAATGTTAAACTATGTATCTGGTAATGTTACTCAAAAGATTACTGCAATTGCAGACAGCCTGTTATCTATCATAAAGGTGATTAAAGTAGTCATTTATGCTGACAGTTGATTTTAAAGTGCCATTATTATAGTAGGATTTGTAGTTAAAGTTGAGTTTGAATTAAAAAAAAATCTATTTGATGCTTAAAGGTATTATATCCATGTGTCATATTTTTACATAGGGTCAATAAAAAAATGAAACGAAAGGCAGCGATATCAGACTTCTTTTTAGAGAAGCCCACCCCCCCAGCCCCTGCATCACCACAGAACCCCAGAACAGCTTCCTGCCTGATGCTAGTAGTCAGACTTCACAAGAACCACCATCAGGTTTGAGAACCCACCAGGCAGTCAGTCAGTTAGTCAGTCACATGTCCAGGTCAGAATTTAAGTTTGATTAGGTGTGACATTAACAAGATAAAATTATAACATATAAATTATAAAATAGATTGAGAGATATATTCAACCTCTAATGAGCAATTATGGGATTCATCCGTGCTCCTTGTTAGGGTAATTTGCGTCATAGTCTGTGGACCCCCTAAAGTTGCCTTGGCCACCCCCTGGCCACCCCATTTGCAAGAAATGTTTCTGTACAATTAAATGAAAGATTCTTCCTACCGGATAAAGTGCCTTTTATGCCTACCGAAAATCACTGAAATTTTAATTTGTACTTTTACTTCAAATACTTCATTCATTCATTTTCTACCGCTTATCCGAACTGTCACGGGGAGCCTGTGCCTATCTCCGGCGTCATCGGGCTTCAAGGCAGGATACACCCTGGACGGAGTGCCAACCCATCACAGGGCACACACAAACACTCTCATTCACTCACGCAATCACACACTACGGACAACTCCCCCCACTTCAAATACTTAAGTACATTAAATATCAGAAAATGACTTTTGATACTTAAGTACAGTAAATATCAGATACTTTAAGACTTTTACTTGAGTAATATTCTAAAAGGTAAATTTCACCAGTCTTTTTCTAGTACAGTACTTGTAGAAAGTATTGCTTTCTAGTACTTTATACAACACTGCTCTGCAATCAGATGTTTCAAATAAATGGTAATACCAGTGGAAATAACCTAAGAAAACACTATACTGACTATCTGAAGCAATAAAATGAACAAATACCAGTGCTGATCATTAGGGCACACAATATCTCCAAAAATAATGGGTAGATAACGCAGTAAACAACAGCTCTGAGTGGCATTTAAGCCCATGTCATTGGAGCCCTCTCTTAATTCTACACCAGGAGGTTTGTTGTTTTGTTCTATAAAGCCATAGTTAAAACTCTGAATTCTTCTGTGCACTTCTGCTGATGTGGTTTAGTTGCCAATCAGATGCTGAATGAGTAATTTCATCTCATATTGCAACCCCCTCTAATATATCATGCATAATATCAACTGAAAAATTTGCAGTGGTGTGAAAATATTGCAAAGAATTTAAAAGGCAAGACCTTTTTACTCCCATTACATAAGGAAGACTGAGATTGCTCTGCATTCTCTGGCATAGTCTGCATGACGTTCCAAAGTTCCAGTTGTTCTGTTATATCTTGTAGAAAATCTTGCTCGGAGAACATATTGAACAGGATCATTTTTTCCGCATTTCTCTGAAAAGTACTGCATTCTCTTACTCTCAATGTTCATTTCCACAAAAGGATTTAGCATTTTATTAAAACACTGGTCAATTTGTGACTCACCAATACTTTTTATGGGCTCCTCTAAATATAAGCTGTTTTTCACAGATTCTCGAGTTTCACTATGAATGTCTCCAATCACTTCTTCTAAAGCACTAACAACATAGTTAAAAGATGTCTCTGCGACACCAGCAACTTTAGGTTCAGCTACCACTGTTGCACAATTGTCTACTATATTTGTTTTTAGGGGTACAGACTCTGTTTTAATTTGTGTTTGGTAAATCACCTACATCCCCTAATAAAATTGAGTTGGCAGTGGATGAGGTTTCACCGTAATCGAGGCATGACCTGTCAATTGCACAGCATTTACTGAGATGCTTTCGTAATCCAGAAAAGCTATGGTAAACATGTGAACAACCCCTTTGAGCACATTTAACTTAAGTCTTTTCCCTGAACAAAGGCCATGGACTAACTTATAGTGCCATATAAGGGAATTGGCATCGGCATGCCCCCTTTTACAAATGAAACAAATCACCTTTTTACTGGAGGATTCTAGCTCTCAACTCAGCCACTCTGGGATTCACCCTAGTTACTTCAACATCTAGATCATAAACAGTGGTTTGCAGAAAGATATACACATTGGTCAATTGCTGACAGTATGAGGTGCCAAAGAAAAAGTGAGCTTTGAAAAACTCCAACACAGGCTAATGAATTAGAGGCCTTGCATGGTAGAGCATGTTGGTCAATTACAATAAACCAACTCTGGATCCTACTTTTCTTTGGTCCAACAGCAAGTAGATACGGCTGGAGACTTTCTCCAATTCCATCCAGGTGCCCTTGGATACTGGTACCAGTCTGTGAAAAAATTAAAATATATTAGAGCCAATGTGGCCTAACAGTTAAAGTCAATATGCAGCATGAATAAAGATGCATTGATGTCTTTCACTAAAGTTTCTGTACATACAGCCAAGAGATTCCAATAGATTGTTACTAAGTATGTGTGAAGTAGAAAAGAATAACAGAATTTGGAGGACAGATGATCTTTAAGTCCCTGTCTGAGAAATAAGCAAGTTCAAGGTCACACAGTAAAGGAACAGTATAAAATACTGTCAATTGATCTGCTCCATTCACCTTGATGAATTTCACAAGACTATCACATGGTTGTATAGCTGATATTTTTCCCGGTCTTTTGCGGCCTTAACTTGAAGGTGGCAAAAGGTGAAGCAGAATCAGAATTGACGACATGTCGCTGTCGCAACCTGGAGACATGGAAAAAAAAATGATTTCTTTTATATGCTTGCAAGTTTGGTTTTTAGCTAGAAGGTGTTGAACATACCATCCTACTCAGTTTCACTTGACTAAACATTACTTGGAAGATGAGCCTGTATAAATACATTAACTAGTATTAACAGTATTGACTAATATTATGAACAGTCTTGACTACAGATGTATGCTGTCATACAGATAAACTGTATCTACAAGACATAAACCATGCTTTTGTTATTCAGAGCCCCAAAATAAAACTATTTCAGATTGTAAATCTGCAACTCCTGTATGTGGCCCTTGTGCACAAAAGGGTAGATCAGGGTAGAAATATTAGAGCAACAAGTGATTTTTATACAGTTTACCCATTACAAGTCGGTATGAAACATACATGTCTAATAGGTAAAGTTGTGACCACATTTGAAACTTTTGCCAGGAATGCTTAATTTAATCTTAGTTAACTTAATCTATAGCACAATATAGTTACCGTCAACTTCATTGGCTTCAGCAGTTTGGATGAGGTCTTGGAGCTCACAAGTCTGTGTGAGGCCACGGCTCTGGGCAATAATCTTTGGTTTTATGCTGGTGGACCACTTCTCCAACAACTTTGCAGAGGTTGCATCACCAAATAGAAGTCTAAAATCTTGATCAATCTGCCAAAGATAATAAAAGTCAGTACCACAGTAGGAACTAAGTTTGTTTATGTATATAAACTTGATTTTATATATTTATACTTCTCACATACCAAGACTGGTATATCCAATTGTGGGAAAATTGATAGAATATCAGTTGACTCTTTAGGGTAGTGAAGCAGCTTCTGGCGATAGGCCAGTGTTAACCTCATCTTTTTCTTTACCACTGCCTTGTCAGCTGTGTGCTTCATCAGGGCAATTGCTTCCTGACACTGAAGTTCATCATTTAACAAAATATCTCCTTTGCAGGGATACCTTTCATCAGTTGGCCCACCTGAAATTGTTTAAGACAATATGAAAACCACATTTGTAATTCTTTTTATTTTTAAAGCACAACACGTTAACATCAAAGAAGATAAATTAAAAATAAAATAATAACATGCAAAACATTAATATATATCCCAGAATGACATTTAAATTTTCCAACCGTTAGAGATTATGAAAAACATGTTCACATTCAAAAAGAAAAGCAATTATATTTTGTAACAGGTGACCTCATTCTCACTATAGAACAAAAGTATACTTCAAATACAAGTCACAAATGTTGCATATTCATTAAAAAAAAATAATAAAATGTTGATCAAGCCTTGTAGCCAAGCACTGATTAAACATCAAATCTTGCACCCACCTATTTGTGATTGCCGTGGGCGTTTCATCCGACCCTCCGATGCTTCTTTTTGCAGAGTTTTAAGTCTCCATGCCAAAAATCCACTTCCATCTACTGCATTGTAATAATGCCCCTATGACCAGAACAAACAGACCTAAAAGTTATACGTTTCTAGACTAAAAAAATAAATACCACTTCAATTATACTGTAAATAATATTTATTTTGCAAGATGCAGTAAATCCTCCTTCTATAAATCAAATAGATTGAGAGGCAACAGCTACTAACATAGCCATGTTTGCTCCTGGGGTCAGCCAAATTTGGGAAAAGGGAGATGATTCCCTTTGCATATTGTTCCTTCAAGTGTCGGGAAGGCTTTGTTCTACACACACAAACATAAACCAATTGCAACCCATAACATCAGAAACGATTTACAAGGTACTGTATAAACAACCTACCCATTTTCATTTGTCAAATGTGCTACCAAGATTTTCACCATGTCACGTCTTCGGCTATCTGACAGACTTTTAGTGCGAGCGTAATCACTTGCAATCTTTTCACCTCCAGGGCTGGTCTTTAGGATATTTTCGAGCATCTGAAAGAGGGGATGATATAATATTGAGCAAAGATGAGAAAATAACAACTGGCAACTGTATATAGTTCCAAATATCTTTAATATTTAAGTAATTCTATATAGATGTAATTCTGGGACAAGATTGGTGATCCTTACTTGAGCAAGATGTTTCTCTGCTTGATTTTTTTTTTAGGAGGACTTCTAATCAAAATTGCTGTGTCGTCAGCCTCTGATGTGCCTTCGGTATCTCCTACTGAGCTTAAGCTTAAAGAATCTTCAATATAAACCATACCTATAGTTTGATTAACCGTTCATACTATTTTATTTTTTTTACTATACAGCTATTGAGAATTAGTACAATAGACACATTAGTTTATGCAAAAATAAATTGGTAAATATTGGTGAAGATAAACGCAAAAATGGATAAATGGATAAGCATGTAAAACAATTTACCATCAAAACGTTCTTTGCCTGGGATCAAAATTTCTATGACACCAAGGTCTGGTCGTGTCAGCAGGTATTCAAATGCTTCCTCATCAACCTCTGTCTTTGAGTCATCAAAGACTTTCATATCCATTGTAGGAAGATCAAATTTCTTGCCAACTGAAGAATGACAATCCATTGCCAAATTAACAAAAACCAGCAATGCCAAAGGAAGTTAGTTATTTTATACCTCATAAGATACAACCATAAACTTTAGTTAATACTATTAAAATTTTTAGAAGGGAAAGTATTAATGATATTAACAATGTTAAAGTTTCTCGTTTACGACATTCCAAAAACGTTTGAAACATAAAAGGTTTTGAAGAAAAAGTATATTTTTTGCTATCTTTGAACTTCACTCTGACAACGTTGTTGGTTCGCATCCTGAAGGAAGCAAAAAGACGAACACAAGGCAATAATACCCACTGTCAGATGAAGATGGCATTCAACATGAATAATTTTTTCTTCACTGGTGTGTTTTTAATTTGTAATAACTGTTCAACAGTTTATTCATGGTGCTAGCATGCTAGCCATATTCAGACCATTTTTCTCATGGAGGTCTGAAAATATAATCCAATGGCCCATCAGTGATAAAACTCATGCATTCAGATGGTGATTTATTCACGATTTAGGAGTGGGTTTTGTACGAATAAACGTGTACATATCAATGCACCAACCAAGGTCAGTGCACGGTGTTCCACAATAATGGTGAAATCGCACATTTGCTGAGGAGTATGCAAATTCAGTGTGATCGCCAACACTCGCAAAAAAATATTCTTTAATCAATGATCAAAAGCCCAACAACGAGCTTGTGAATGAAAGGGTACAACATTCTGGATTCAGATGACAAAAAAAAACGAATAGCCCCTGTAAATATTGATAATATCTTACTTTACCGTGAGAAATTAGAGTCCAAATAGGGCTAATGCACATAAAATGGCCTCCAGCAATCCAGTTAAGGCTGTTATCTCTTTACCGAGTCAAGTACATGTGGTGCACAACTCGATCCTCGCCACAATAATTTAGCTTACAAACATTTAATAAACAGTTTGCAATTTCACCGGTGTCGTTTAACGTTCATTACATTTGTAATCTATATATTAACTATTTGCTTTCAGAATTAGTCAGACTTCTAAATTAAGCAAAGTTCTAAAATTAAATTCGATCTGGATATTGATATGAGCTCAAAACAGAGGCTCAAAACTAAAATAAATAATTAAGTCTTAAAAATGTAGTTACTTACATCTACAGTAGTAGAAATGCACCTTCTCTTCTGATTCCACAAGCTGCAACGCTGGATGACCGTGTACAGTAATGGCAAATAAATTAAACTTTGTGAGGAGACAATGGGGAGGAGTCACAGTTACTCTAATTTTGCTCTCACTCTACTCACACATTTTACTCTGTACACTCAAAATAGAGCAAAAACTACTATTTTTGAGGAAAAGAATATTGTCTCTGGAAAAATTACTCTGCCATTTTTCCTGTGTATGTAAAAAGTGTACTCATGTGGGGTTATAAACTAAAGCTACTTGAATTGTTCTGTATGATCTTCAGTGAGTTGATGAATTTAAATGACGTGTGTTGGTTGTGATATTGGACTACTTATTGGAAGGTCATGAGTTCCAACCCCAGCTCTGCTGAGCTGGCACTGCTGGGATCTTGAGCAAGGCCCTAACTGCTCACTGGAATAAATGAGTTAAATATAAGTCACTCTGGATAAGGATGTCTGTGTCGCTGTCCGTAGACTTCTTGTCTCTCTTAGCGTATCCTTCTTGTACTGATATCCACATGTTGGCTTTTATGCTTGAGATTTTTCATTAGGTAACTGGTAGAGCTATGTGATAAGATGATATTGAGATTGTAACACATTACTTTGCATTTTGAGCAAAATGTTTCTATTATGGGGGGCACGGTGGCTTAGTGGTTAGCACGTTCGCCTCACACCTCCAGGGTCGGGGTTCGATTCCCGCCTCCACCTTGTGTGTGTGGAGTTTGCATGTTCTCCCCGTGTCTCGGGGGTTTCCTCCGGGTACTCCGGTTTCCTCCCCCGGTCCAAAGACATGCATGGTAGGTTGATTGGCATCTCTGGAAAATTGTCCCTAGTGTGTGAAGTCTGTCCATCTGTCCATCCATTCATTTATCTCTCTATCTTTTGACAGGTCACAGTTTGACAGTTTTGACAGGTCACAGACAGTTTGCAGTCATCTTTGCTTTGATTATTAATTGTTTATCCAGATTGTTTTATTTCATCAGTACAGTCACTCGTTTTGAGATATCAGGTCATATATTCAGAGTAAATTAACATGCTATCAAACTGATCCCCAACACCACAGTGGATCACTATCACTTCAGCCCTAATAAGCACAGCTCTGAGAGGGGCTGAGTGAGTTTGAGGCCCGAGTGGATTGAGTGAGTGTGTATTAGCCTAATAGCCTGTTTGTGTGTGTGTCTGGTGTGAAAACTCCCCAATAAGTGTCTTGTTCAATTCTCTTAAAACTTTAATTAGCCTAAGGCAGGTCACACCTGGTCCCCTGTTTTGTCATTTCTCTAAATGGACATTTGCTTTGTTGATGAACGGCAAGCGCATTGACCAAGCCGTGCTACAGTATAACTCTCTCTCCGAGATTGGCCAGCTGAGGACATTTTTTAATGGTTTATTCAGAGAATTTCCTATAAATAAGATCTTGTCTTAATTAATGGAAAATATTAATAGATACGTTGATGATTAAATAAAGATTTTTTGCTTTCTTTCTCCTCCATGGTTTGCTTTGATTTGCACGGTATGTTTCAGAGGAAAGACACCTGGCCATCCTCAATGAGCTGTTCTTTGTCGTACCCTTCGAGGAGAGAGTGAAGGTATAGAAATCTATTTCCCATGTGTTGGTGTACCAATTTATTTAATAATCGAATTTGACCTTTAGAAAATACTTCCTGCACAATGAGGTCTTCTAACACTGCCTCTTGGTTCACTTTCTGTTAGAGGAAAAATGCTTTATGCAGGAGATGACAACAAATCTTTACTCTCTGGTACTCTCTGTCTCTTGCAGATGTTTCAGAGGCTGATCTATACTGATAAACGGGATGTACAATGGCGCAACTCTTTCATCAACATCACCATCCGGATGAACTACATCTACGAGGACGCATATGACAAACTGTCTCCAGAGAACGGTACGATCAAACACGGCTCTAACAGACTGCTTCAGTGCACTGTTGCTATAAAAATGATCAATTTTATTACTTACTTCTTTAGATGACCTGGAAGATATGTATAACAAAAGCAGTGGATTAAGCCATAGCTTTAGTAGAAGTGTCTTTGGGAATTCTCTATTTAAAATTCTGTCCTTGTTTGTGTTAGGATGCACCTCTTCCCAGTTATTTTATCTTAACGTTCGAGACCTTGGGATAAAAAAAAAAAAAAAAACGAATCTTTTCTAAAGTACCTTTACTCTCTTGTACTTTGGGAAAAACTTGCTCATATTCTTACACACTCGCAGTGATAGACCTTTGGCAGGAAATTTTGCGGTGACCCCGTTGCCTTGCCTAATGAGCATAAAATCTCCTGCTCCTGGTTTCAGAGCCTAATCTAAAGAAGCGTATCCGGGTGAAGCTGCTTAACGATCATGGCCAGGAGGAAGTCAAAGTTGTCAGAGGGGCGATATGCTGCGAGTTTTTCAGCGAGCTGCTCAAGTCAGGTTTCAATCCCAACCAGGGCTTTTTCAGGACCACCGATGAGGGTCTGCTGTACCCGAGCCCAGCGGCTGAGATGCTCATCGGAAAGAGCTTCACGCGCCACTACTACTTCCTGGGCCGGATACTGGGCAAGGTTCGTATGTGGGAGGGGAATTGGATTGGATTAATTCAGAAAACCGATAGGTTTTATGCATTTTGCATAGGAGCTCTGCATTTTAACATCAGCATATGACATTCTCCATCCTGTCCTATAGAGGGCATCAAAGAGAGAAATGTGGTATCAATATTTCTATATTTTTTATTGATATTTCCATGCCATGCTTGACACCAGGAGTACCTTCTCTTTGATTGAAGGATCTTGTTGGAGGCAGTTTGAATCTAAACAGAAATGGAAAAAAAGGGGAAGTCGTAGCCCAATGGTTAGAAAGTTTGTGGGTTCGAGTCTCGGGCAGGCCACAACTGAGGTGCCCTTGAGCAAGGCGACATCCCTACTGCTCCCCGGGTGCCGCAGCATAAATAAATGGCTGCCCACTGCTGTGTGTGTGTGTGTGTGTGTGTGTGTGTGTGTGTGTGTGTGTGTGTGTGTGTGTGTATATGTGTGTATATGTGTGTATATGTGTGTATATGTGTGTATATGTGTGTATATGTGTGTGTGTGTGTGTGTGTGTGTGTGTGTGTGTGTGTGCTTTGAATTGGTTAAATGCAGAGAACGAATTCTGAGTATGGGTCACCATACTTGTCCATTTGCTAGCAAAAGTGACATATGGCTAAGTTCAGACTGTGTTAGGACATTCAGATTGGGAGTGGGAGGTGTTTGGACATGGGGTCTCCTGGTATGTGATGAAGGATTCTGATCTGACATTTCCTCTAATTCTGGGAATGTTTTTTGGATTTCTCTAGATCACAGTATATCCTACCCACAGTTGCACATGGAAAAGATCAGGTTTATCCATTTGTTACCAAAGAAGTAATTTGCCTTCCTCACCTAAACTTTTATCTTGCTGTACCGCTTCCTCCCAACATCATGGAGACAAACGTGTATATCCATAAACTTGTGCAAGTGGCTGACACCACCAATGAGTACTGGTGCCTTTCTTTGGCACCAGAACTAGAGGAGAGGTCCAAGGAGAGACAGAAGGGCTAATACCTTTGCCCAGCATCTCTTTTACTTCACCATCTATAATCAGTTATGTTTCTCTCTAACATGAAAGATAAAATCTTTACTTCTATATACAATTTCTCTCTTTGCCATCTGAACATTGTGATATACTTTCTGTCTGTAATTGTTCATTTTTGTTGCAAGTAATTAGATTCGTCATTCACAAAACTGCACTGGGTTTCCTTAATATAATAATTGTGTGTTATCATTCAGCGATTCAATATGTACTTGATGTTTTCATATCTTTATGGGGACTCAATAATTTATAACACAATCTACTGCAAAAAGTGACTCTCTTATGTAGCTTAATGTCTGATATGAAGGGAATACCATTATAGTTATATGACATTATATGACTGGTGGGCCCATCTCATTTTTTTGTTTTTTGGTTCACGTTTGGTGCATCCAAACACACCTTCTGGTGCAGGAACTGAACAGGTTTTCTCACCTTTGCTGATGGTCATGGCTTAAACCAATATTTTTTCATTACTCTCTAAATATATTCTAATCTTCCAACACCTTTAACATTAGACATGTATATAGTGAACCCCAGTTAACAGCATGATGCAGTGTGCTTTATTCTTTACAGATACGGTTCTAGGTACAGTAGGTTTAATCCTAGAGAGCCATTAAGACGCATCAAAAAAGTTGACAGGAAGCCGAAGGTCATGACAGTGTTGAGGTCAATGATATTTGAGATCCGTCTGGATGACCAAGACTGAGAGATAATCAGCCATAACTTCAGGCCCAATCTAAGTGAAACATAATATGAGTGTCTGTTATTAACTCCCAGAGCAGAACAAGACAAAAAAAAAAAAAAATTAGAAGAAATGGATTTCAGATATTGACTTTATGACAAGGCCCACAATCGTGATATTAAACTATAACAGGGGTTTTGTGTAGAAAAGCCACTGTATCCTGTATAAGCTGAGTTTTAGCAGATGGTCTTGTTTTGTAAACATGAACCAGCTTGGCTTCAGCCAATCACATGCATTTATGTGAATTGTTTAGCAGAAGGCAGCTCATCAGACAACCTAGCTATTGGGCTAGCTACAATATAGCTACAAGTCAAGCTATGACCTATCTACAGGGCTAGATATAGGGCAAGCTACAACATAGCTACAGGGCTGGCTATGACCTAGCTACAGGGAAAGCTGCATGACTAGTTATTATTTAGTTACATGGCTAGCTACAACCTTGCCTTATGTCTGGCTACTGGGCTAGCTGCATGGCTTTCCCCTTTCTGGTCTGATTAGAGACAAGACAACATGGCATGTTTTTTGGGGGAAAAAAAAGTTGACGAAAACATGATGAATGTTTTAAGATGAATAGAGAGAACAATATGCATTTATTCTGCCTACATTAAAAAAAATCTTTTAAAAGTCAAATATGTTAATGTGAATCAAAACCCAGCTGCTTAGATCTCATTTATTGGGAGAAACTAATGCTTAAGGGAAAAGAGTTAAAAGGTGGCTGTAATTAGCTGTTGTTGAATCTTCCTGGTGTGCAGTTTACAGTGCTAGCCACCTGCTCGTTTTAGTTAGTAGAGCGTGCATCAGGCTAGTGTTGTGTGGTTGGATTATTAAGCTGTGGTGTGAGACTGCAGTAATAAAGGCAGTGTTTGATTAGTGTGGAGTTGATGCAGTGTTGTATTGACCAGCTCTTCTGGCTTTTATCAATTCAAGTTTATTTGTATAGTGCTTTTTACATTTGACATTGTCTCAAAGCAGCATTATAGAACATAAATGTACAACAAAGGTTAACCCTCTGGAGTCGATGAACGCGTACAGTATACGCATTTTGTGGCATAATCTCCGGTTAAGGCCGAAAAGAACTTAAATTACAGTTTCAGTTTCGATCGTACGGATAAGAGCAATACATCAATTGAATCTGTAAAGGGTCTACTTTTATTTGTATACACACATAATAACAACAAAACACTGTGCTTTTGTAGAATAAAGAAAATAAACAGAGTGCGTTCTCTGCCATCTCGGTCTTGGTCACCACTCTTCACAGACACATAAATAAAACATGAATCTTCGCGAATACTTGCCTCAAATACAAGATAAATATATGCATAGAAAGCTTGAAATGTCTACTTTTAAATAAACAAATTCAAGTAAAAAACAAATAATCTATTTTTATGTAATCCGTAAGAAAGTAAGGAGTGGTCCGCTTTCTCCTGTTTTGCCTAATTATAGCTAATGTGTTCCCGCCTCCCTCTGAGCGCGCTGTTCATATAGAAATGAACTGACGTGATTCAGGTAATCACGAACACGCCCCCAAGAAATGGCATAAAACGTCAATCTTCATCATAGAATTACTTACTTTTTCTGCGCGTTTACATGACATGCTACACGGGTGAAGAAGCACTTTAGATGATCCTGGACAGCGACGAAGATGCTACTTTCTCCTCAGAGGAAAAACATGACTCGGATGACAAATGTTTGCATTTTGAAGAACGTCTGGACCCAGCGGAAGATATAATTCCTGACGAGTAAGCCATTTATTATTACCTTCATGATTTAAAATGTTGCTCAGCTATAGCATATTTTATATCTAAATTTGGATGTTTCCAAACAGGCTATTGTCAGACTAAAATCAGCTTTTCAATATAAAGTAAAATTGGTAAAATGAAATATATCATTACCGGCCAGTTATATTTTTGAATGTTGTACAAAGCGCGTATTTAACCATAAATAATAATATATAATGATGATATATAGCCTAAATTGCTATAGGCCGAAATTGTTCACCAACTTAGCTTTTGTTGCCGAATATCAGATGTGGTAAATGTCAGAAATGCGCTATACACGGCTATTGGCGTTCGCGTTTGTCCGAGGTGTAAATGTATCAGAAAGCTGTAAATGTCACCGATAAGTGGCCTATCAACAGACATATACGCGCATCCATTCTTATCAGTGATGCAATATATTATCAGTTATGAATCCTCTGGTAATTGCTAACAACAGTTTCAATGTTCATTTAGGACTATGGCTGCATCACCGGCACCTTGCACAAGAAGGGCATGCAAGCGTCCTGCTTTGAGTTCCCTGGAAAATCATACTGAGTAAGTGCACAGTAGTTGTACTTTTATTATGCCTATATGGTAACATGAAAAAAATAACACTTTGTTAATAAATGTTACTGCCTCACCTTTACCTGCATCAAAAAATACTTATTTTTATTTTTTATTTCAGATGTGAAAATAACAGTGCTAAAGAACCAGTGGCAAAGAGAGCTAAACCAATTAAGCATCCCACTTAGTCATCGAAAACAGAGGCTGATGTTGACATTGCTCCACAGGCTCTGAGATTCCTGCCCACACGGGAACCTGGACCACAGCTAAGACCATGTGATGCACATACTCCCATGAGTCTATTCAAAAAGTTTTCTGAAACTGCTGTGTCATCTCTGTGTCAAAACACAAATGCTCAGGCTGCCAGGGCATGTGCAAAGGGCTATAAATATAAATGGACAGACGTCAGCATCAGTGAACTGTACCGCTACATTGGGCTACTCTTCTACATGGCCATGGTGAAGTTGAGTTCCATCACAGACTACTGGCGCCAGGAAAATCTTTTCTCTGTTCCTTTTCCTGCCAAAATCATGTCAAGGGACAGATACTGTACCATTTCATGGAATCTGCACATGAGTCACCCAGATGCAGACCAGGACAATGACAGAAAGAGGGTCACAGCTGAACACGACCATCTTTTCAGGGTCAGACCCCTCATGGACACTATCCGGCTTGCATGTAAGGCCATCTATCATCCAAGAAAAAATTTGGCAGTGGATAAAAGAATGGTGGCATGCAAAGCAAACACAGGAATGACTCAGTACATGAAAGCCAAGCCAACAAGGTGGGGCTTCAAGTTGTTTGTTCTTGCGGACTCATCAAATGGATATACTGTAGATTTTGCTGTTTACACAGGAAAGAACAACTTTCCCACAGGCCATGGACTGTCGTATGACGCTGTGTCATCTCTGTTAGACCGTACAGTTTTGGGCTCTGGGTACCATGTATACATGGATAATTTTTACACTAGTCCCAAGCTCCTAAGAGACTTGTTTGCTTTGAAGTTTGGTGCATGTGGGACATACAGAGACAACAGGAAAGATTGCCCTCATTCGTGAAATGGATGGACACACGAGAGGTGTCAGTCTGTTCCACCATTCATGCTGCTTATACAGGAAACAATGTGCAGAGGAGGGTGAAAACACAAAATGGATGGAGAACAAAGAGTTTTCCATGTCCTGCACCTGTGACTGCCTACAACCAGCACATGAGGGGCATTGACCTGTCTGATGAGCTGTTACAGTATTACAGTACACAGCACAAAACAATGAAGAAAGCATTTGGACATTGGACACTTCTTGGACATTGCTGCCTCCAATGCTTTTATTGTACACAAAGAGCTTTATGGCACCATGAGCCACAAGGAGTTTATGGAAGAACTAATTGCAGAGCTCTGTGGTGTCACAGAAAATACCACCAAAACGGACCAGTGCTGACCATGTGCTTTTTCCAGGAGCTGAGCAGGCCTCAGATGCCACTACTGGTAGCCGGACCTGTGTGCTTTGTTCGCTTGTGTGTTCAGCTGAAAAGGAACTGTTTCCTAGAGTGGCACAAAGATGTATAACACTTCAACTGTATAACTGGGTACAATGTGACAGAGTAGGTTAGTGGGCTTCTACAAACCTTACACCTTTTTTTTATCTTGCACTCTTCCTGTTGACACTTTTTTTTGTTGCACAGTTTTGCACTGATTGTGTCTTCTGTGTTTATAAATAAACTACAAACAAAAAATATACACATTTATTTTGTCCTCACATTCTTTCTTGTAACTCCTCTCTGTCACACACCTGCCTGAAAGGCTCATTATGCAGCTCATTATGCGGGCCTTTGTCTTCTCAGGTGTGAATCACATTAATATTCATGATAGTTGACGCCTACTCGCATATGCCCTTTACAAACTTTCTGTGAGCGAGTAAACAAGATGATTTTCACATAATTTTGAAGCAAAAACTCTAGGCTACACGATCCAGTTCTCAAAAGTCCTATGAACCGATGTTCTGTATGTGTTTTATGGCCTTATTCAAGTGATTCAAAATGTTTCATTTTTCACTAACCATGCATAAACAATGTTTTCTCAAAAACACAATCATGTAAATACATGCTGCTCACATATTATTGTAGTCCAGTTCGTGCTGATTACAGTGATGTCTAATACTTCACCAGGCCCTAAAATACCCTCAGACTTCAGAGGGTTAATATAAAGAATAATAGAAAGATTAATAGAATACAAAATTCAAGATTAATATTAGATATATTTAAATGTGTATGGATTCATCCCCAATGAGCAAGTCTGAGGTAACTCAGACAGTAGTGGCAAGGAAAAACTCCCTAGAATGGAAGGAAGAAACCTTGAGAGGAACCAGACTCAGGGGGGAACCCATCCTCATATGGGTGACAGTGGAGGGTGTGGTTATAAATATACAATCTGACAAATGTTGTATTGATGTAAAAGACCACATGGAGTTCACACCTCGTTAGTTTTGCAGAGTCCAACTGGAGCTGTTAGATCTCTAGATGCCTCAGGATTCTCACAGAGTTGGCCTCATGTCAGTCTTCTTTGCAAGGAAGACAATCGGAGCTGGTACAATTTCTGGATGCCTCGGGATGGGTAGAAAGAGAGAAGCAGTGGAGACGTATTAACGTAGCTGCTGTTCATAATATTTGCAAGTCTGATGTAATAGTGCACAATATTATGGGATGTATTATTTGTATGCCTGACTAAAGAGATGAGTTTTTAATCTACATTTAAACTGGGAAAGTGTGTCTGAGCCCCGAACACTATCAGGAAGACCATTCCCAAGTTCGGGAGCTAAATACGACAGTGCTCTACCACTGGACAACCACCTAGTAATGCATTACAATAGACCAGTTTAGAGGTCCCTCTGCGTACTCTCCGATCCCGCCTGGCTGTTTTTTCAGCTTCGCCTGCGCCCTGTGAATTGGGTCCCGTGTCCGCCGAGGCGGCGCGGCGGCTTCGATCATGGGGTTCGCAGGTTGAGTAAGTGGAAGTGGAGCAAGAGACGAGTACTTCCCTTTCGCTTGCCCTCTCCCCTGATTCCGTCTCCCCTGACTTTTGGTTTCGGAAGCTTGCGCTGCGATTTCTCCCAACCCACAAGAGAGCATGCTGCTTTCCACGTCAGGCTCTGAGGAGCTCGATGCGGGTGGGGAGGGGCTTTCCCCCTCTGACCTGCCCGCCTAAAGCAGTGGCGTTCGAGTAGCTCCTTGATGTGGTGACATGCGCTCTGTCTGTTACATCTAGATTGGCCTGAAGAGGAAGTTAGTGTCCTCTGTTCTAAGCTAGACGACCGCTTTCTGACTTCAGGGCACAGGCCCCCTTCATGCAGGTGGCTGCCGTTTTTCCCAAACCTCCATGCCAAGGTGTCGAGGTCTTGGGGGAATCCATTTTCAGTGTGTCTTTTTTCTCCTGCCATGTTTGACTATTGAGCCATTGTAGGGCTTGAAAGTTGTGGGTATGGGGCGAAGCCTGTGATTGAAGAGACGCTTGCGGGCTATCTCTCACTCTTACATCGCCTGCATGGAGGAATCCTGCCCTTCCAACTAAGCCTTGTAGGACTGCTTCAGCCCTTGTGGGTAAGGCCTACAGGGCAGCAGGCCAAGCACGTGCAGTCCTGCACACCATGGAAGTTTTTAAGGCCTACCAGGCTGACATGCTGACAGAGCTTGATGGTGGCAAGGGGTTGGGACCTCAGGTGGTAGCTGAGCTCGGCTGAACAACCAACCTTGCACTCCATGCCACGAAGCAGAAGACCCACTCCATAGGCCATACATTGGCTGCGCTGGTTGCCACGGAGAGGTAAGATAGACAAGGATCTTTCTCATGGATGCCCCGATTTCACATCAGGGCTTGTTCGACGATGCAGTGAGTACAGTTGTTGACAGGCACCAGGAGGTGAAACGGCAGTCGGTGGCGTTCAGGGAGTTTCTCCCTCGCCGCAGGCCAACTTCCAGCCGCACTCATGGCAGTAAAAAGGGTTAGTGGGGCCCAAACCCATCAGATGAGAGGGGAACTTAGGTCCGTCATCTCAGCCAGGTGGGCTACGAAGGAGTCATAATGCTTGAGGGCCGGGGTTCGTAAGAGCGTACTATTCAGGAAGGCTCCCCCTCTTGCCCGCCCCACCGCCTCCGCCGTTTCAGGAATCAGTAGGGTCTGTGCCTGCTCTTCTTCCTTGCACAGATCTCCCTGGGTTAGCACCTGCCAGTGCGCTGTTTTAGGACACCCAGAAGGTCTGCACGAGGTTGACATCACTATCAGACAACCAGGCAGTGTGGAAACTTCTTCCAGGGGTGTCTCAGTGGGTCCTGGGTACTGTAGAAAAAGGCTACACGATCCAGTTCTCCTCCTGTCCTCCGCGTTTTCAGGGTGCGTTGCTCACAATCGTTGGCAGGCACCAGGCGGTGTTCCTTCTCTTCTCTTGCTCCTGAGGAAAGGGGTCATAGAGCCCTCCTAGAGTGGGACTCCGGCTTTTACAGCCGATATTTTGTTGTTCCCAAGATGGACAGGGGGCTGTGTCCGATTTTGGATCTTCGGGCTCTGAATTGTACTCTGAAGACTTACAGGTTCAAGATGCTCAAGGTTATTGTGTCCCAGATCAGGTCCAAAGACTGGTTTGTGATGATCGACCTCAAAGACGCTTATTTTCACAAAGGCATTCTGCCAGTGCACAGGAAGTTCCTCAGGTTCGCTTTTGGAGGCGAAGTGTACCAGTACTGTGTTCTTTCTTCTGGCCTAGCCCTTTCACCACGCACGTATACAAAGTGCATGGACGCTGCCCTGGCACCGTTGCATCTCCAGGGCATCCGTGTACTGAATTATCTGGACGACTGGCTCATTCTGGCCCAGTCAAAGGCTATGGCAGCCAGTCATCGAGATGGTGTGCTTGCCCATATGAGGTCTACAGGCCTCAGGTTGGACACTTTTCTGGGGTAGTTTGGGACTCCACCATGATGACGGCACATCTGTCTCCCTATCGGGTGGCTTCCATCTTATCAGCAATGAAAGCTATTCGGCTAGGCCGAGGCCTTTCTGTCACCGAGGCCTCATGTCGGCAGCAGCCAAAGTTATCCCTTTGGATACCCCTTTTGCTTCACATGAGGCCATTCCAGCTCTGGCTCAGGGGTGCAGGATTTCATCCATGCAGACATCCCCTCAGGGTTATAAGGGTTATGCGCCATGGACTTCATACTCTTCTTATGTGGAAAAGTCCCTGGTTTTTCCATTATCCCCATTATCCTTTCATTTGGATTTATTGGGCTATTATTTTTTCATCTCTTTCTCTGCTTTTTTTTTTAAACTATTCTTTTTTCATTTCCTTATCAGTTTGTTTCTTAAAATAAATTATTTAAAACCCTTTCTTTCTCATCCCATCCCCTCCCTGCCCTCCCATTTCCCATAATTTTTTCTTTCCTTTTTCCCTTGCATTACCTTCCCTTCCCTTCATGCTTGTGATCATAGCACATTGCCATTTGCTCAACCGAAGTTCATTTCACTTCTGGACAACTTGATGAATGTCAGAGGTTTGCTCATTAGCTCCACCTCCTTTCATCCTCTGTTGCTGGGGATCAGATCTGTGGCGATCTGTCTGTCTTTAAAGTTTTTAAATGCACTTGCATATAGTCCGCCTAAATAAATGACCTCAAACCATGAGTCACTTGGCTCCTAGGCTCCGGCCCTCTATTAGCAGCTGCTTCCACTGACCATGTTTGTGTAGCTAACTCTGACTCCCGTCCATTAGTTTTATATTTAAACACAACACGAGCAGAACTGGAGGGCTGTGTGAATGGCTAATTGTTGGCTTAAATGCAGTTTATATAACCTCGAGCGAAAGTGGAGAAAAACTAAATTAGAGGTTTTTAGAATTGCATATAAGGAAAGTATGTCCAGCTATAGGCAGGCTCTAAAAGCTGCCAGGGGTGAGCACCTGAGCAAACTCTCAAAAAATATCCAGAACAATCCTAGGTTTTTATTTAGCACAGTAGCTAGATTGACAAAAAAACAGAAATCTGAACACACTTTTACATCCCAGTTCAGTAGTGAGGATTTTGAGATTCTTCACTGATAAAATCGAAAGTATCAGGAATAAAATAGGTGATGCTCAACATATGAGAGCAACTAGTGACCCAGTCTCACCTAAGGCTCTAAACACACAACTACAGTGCTTTACAAGTACAGGACAGGAAGAGTTAGATAAGCTTATTACTACAGCTAAATCAACAACTTGTTCACTAGACCCCATTCCAACTAAATTACTGAAAGAAGTGTTACATAAAGCTGGTGGGCCTCTTCTGAATATTATTAACTCCTTGTTATCTTTAGGTTATGTCACTAAATCCTTCAAGTTGGCAGTTATTAGGCCACTCATCAAAAAACCTAATTTAAAAATTGCACAGGTATTCATGGACAGGCTTTAAGTTGGTTTAGATCCTACCTGTCTGATCGATACCATTTTGTAGAATTAAATGGTGAATCCTCCTGTTTATTACCAGTTAATTATGGGGTCCCTCATGGATCAGTTCTAGGACCTCTGCTTTTCTTGATATACATGCTTCCATTAGGGAGCAATATTAGAAGACATGGGATTAGTTTCCACTGCTATGCTGATGACACACAGTTATATATCTCATCAAAACCAGATGAAATAGCTAAAGTGTCCAAGTTAACTCAATGCCTTAGAGAGATAAAAGACTGGATGAGCTGCAATTTTCTGTTGTTAAACTCTGATAAGACAGAAATTCTACTTATAGGTCCAAAAACCTAAAACTTCCATTTAGAGGGATGTACTGTTACTAGTAGCTCGACAGTGAAAGACCTGGGTGTTATAATAGACAGCAACTTGTCTTTTGAAAATCTTATCGCCCATACTACAAAAATAGCCTTCTTCCACCTTAGAAATATTGCCAAGCTGAGAAATATCCTGTCTGTATCTGATGCTGAGAAGCTAGTTCATGCTTTCATGACCTCTAGACTGGACTATTGTAATGCATTACTAGGTGGTTGTCCTGCATCTTTAATAAATAGGCTACAGTTAGTCCAAAATGCAGCTGCCAGAGTTCTCACTAGGACAAGAAAGTATGACCATATAACCCCAATTTTACCAACTCTACACTGGCTACCTGATAAGTTTAGAATTGATTACAAACTGCTGCTACTTACATACAAGGCTCTTGTATCTAACTAGTCTTCTAACATGTTACAGTCCTTTGCGCTGTCTGAGATCACAAAACTCAGGACTTCTGGTAGTTCCCAGAATATCTAAGTCCACTAAAGGTGGTAGAGCGTTTTCTTATTTAGCTCCCAAACTTTGGAATAGTCTTCCTGATAGTGTTCGGAGCTCAGACACACTTTCCCAGTTTAAATGTAGATTAAAAACTCATCTCTTTAGTCAGGCAATGAGCACAATGAGCCTTGTACACATAATATATCCCATAATATTGTGCACTATTACATTAGACTTGCAAATGTTTATGAACAGCAGATATGTTAATCCCTCTCCCCTGCTTCTCTATTTCTACTCATCCCGAGGCATACAGACATTGTACCAGCTCTGTTCGTCTTCCGTGCGATGAAGATGTTGGACCTCCACTGAGATGAGGGCGACTCTGTGAGAATCCTGAGACATCTACAGATCTACAGCTCTAGTTGGACTCTGTGATACTAAAGAGGAGATCTGAACTCCATGTGATTCTTACACCAATACAACATTTGTTTGACTGTATATTTATAATCACACCATCCAGTGTCACCCATATGAGGATGGGTTCCCCTTTGAGTCTGGTTCCACTCAAGGTTTCTTCCTTTACCAATTTAAGGGAGTTTTTCCTTCCACTGCTTCCTGAGTCACCTCAGACCTGCTCATTGGGGATAAAACCATACACATTGTGAACTATATCTAATAAGAATCTTGATATTTTTTATTATATTAATCTTGTATATTATTCCTTATGTTTACCTTCTGTTCTATGTTTATGTTCTGTAAAGGTGCTTTGAAACAATGTCTATTATAAAAAGCGCTATACAAATAAACTTGAATTTAATTGAATTGAATACACACAGGAATCACTTCTACATCAGTAGGCGTTAAAATAGGTCTGTCATGGAAAATAAATGTAAACATATTTACATTGATCGAAGAAATATCTTCGATCAGAAGGAGTCAGTGGTGAGATTGGATAGCGACGTTAAATTTAAGACGTGTCATTCTTTCACAGCATGTTACAGTCCTTAAACATACTGTAGTGTTTTGTTATTCACAGAGAAAAGTTTCTCAGGGAAGGAGAAGGTCACACTGACTGATGGCTTCAACATTCTTGAAGCATTCTGTTATATATTTTTTTATTGATTCATAATGTTGTAAATTAACAAATCCAACTGGCACTCATGGACCTGTGATTTGCATTAATTGCCCTGCTCTGCAGTCACTGATATTAAAAGTCACCTTTGCAATTAATCCTATTTAATGCCTGTAAATACATCCATAAAGTCATTTTTGCACAATTTTTAGCAATAAACAGTGATAATTCAATTCAATTCAAGTTTATTTGTATAGCGCTTTTTACAATGGACATTGTCTCAAAGCAGCTTTACAGAACGTAAACATAGAACAGAAGATAAGCATAAGGAGTAATATAGAGAATTAATATAATAAAAGTTTAAAATTCAAAATATATATTAGTTCACAGTGTGTGTGTACGTGTGTTTGTATATGTGCTTATCCCCAGTGAGCAAGTCTGAGGTGACTCAGGCAGCAGTGGCAAGGAAAAACTCCCTTAGATTAGTAAAGGAAGAAACCTTGAGAGGAACCAGACTCAAAGGGGAACCCATCCTCATATGGGTGACACTAGATGGTGTGATTCCAATATACAATCAGACAAATGTTGTATTGGTGTAGGGATCACATGGAGTTCAGATCTCCTCTTAGTATTACGGAGTCCAACTGTAGCTGGTAGATCTGTAGATGTTTCCTTCAGGATTCTCGCAGAGTCGGCCTCATCTAAGCGGAAACCAAAAACTTCATCGCACGGAAGACGATCAGAGCTGGTACAATGTCTGGGTGTCTCGGCATGGGTTGAAAAAGAGAAGAGCAGTGCAGAGGGATTAACATATCTGCTGTTCATAAAAATGTGCAGGTCTAGTGTAATAGTGCACAATATAATATAATGGGATGTGTTATGTGTACGCCTGACTAAAGAGATGAGTTTTTAATCTACATTTAAACTGGGAAAGTGTGTCTGAGCCCTGAACACTATCAGGAAGACTATTCCAGAGTTTGGGAGCTAAATAAGAAAACGCTCTACCACCTTTAGTAGACTTAGATATTCTGGGAACTACCAGAAGTCCTGAGTTTTGTGATCTCAGAGAGCGTGAAGGATTGTAACGTGTTAGAAGACTAGTTATATACATGGGAGCTAAACCATTAAGAGCCTTGTATGTAAGTAGCAGCAGTTTGTAGTCAATTCTAAACTTAACAGGTAGCCAGTGTAGAGATGATAAAATTGGGGTTATATGGTCATACTTTCTTGTCCTAGTGAGAACTCTGGCAGCTGCATTTTGGACTAACTGCAGCCTATTTATTAAAGATGCAGGACAACCACCTAGTAATGCATTACAATAGTCCAGTCTAGAGGTCATGAAAGCGTGAACTAGTTTCTCAGCATCAGGTAGAGACAGAATGTTTCTCAGCTTGGCAATATTTCTAAGGTGAAAGAAGGCTGTTTTTGTGGTTTGGGCGACATGATTTTCAAAGGACAAGTTGCTGTCTAATATAACACCCAGGTCTTTCACTGTCGAGCTACTAGCAACAGTACATCCCTCTAATTGGAAGTTAAATTGTGAGAGTTTCTGTGTACTGGTTTTTGGACCTATAATTAGTATTTCTGTCTTATCAGAGTTTAATAACAGAAAGTTACAGCTCATCCAGTCTTTTATCTCTCTAAGGCACTGAGTTAATTTGGATAGCTTAGCTATTTCATCTGGTTTTGATGACATATATAACTGTGTCATCAGCATAACAATGGAAACTAATCCCATGTCTTCTAATGATGTTCCCTAATGGAAGCATGTATATCGAGAAGAGCAGAGGTCCTAGAACTGATCCTTGAGGGACCCCATAATTAACTGGTAGTAAACTGGAGGGTTCACCATCTAATTCTACAAAATGGTATCGATCAGACAGGTAGGATCTAAACCAACTTAAAGCTTGTACATGAATACCTGTGTAATTTTGTAGACGGTCTAGGAGAATGTTGTGATCTATAGTGTCGAATGCAGCACTAAGGTCAAGTAGGACATACAATCTTGGTCCGAAGCTAAGAACAGGTTATTTGTGACTTTCACAAGTGCAGTTTCTGTGCTATGGTGGGGCCTGAAACCTGACTGAAACTCTTCGAGGATATTGTTCTCCTGTAAGAAGGAGCTCATTTGAACAGACACAACCTTTTCAAGTATTTTAGACATAAATGGGAGGTGTGAAATAGGTCTGTAATTTGATAGTTCATTTGGATCTAAATTGGGTTTTTTGATGAGTGGCCTAATAACTGCAAACTTGAAAGACTTAGGCACGTGACCTAAAGATAGTGAGGAGTTAATAATATTAAGAAGAGGCCCACCAGCTTTATTTAACACTTCTTTCAGTAGTTTAGTTGGAATGGGGTCTAGTGAACAAGTTGTTGATTTAGCTGTGGTAATAAGCTTAACTAACTCTTCCTGTCCTGTGCTTGTAAAGCAATGTAGTTTTGTATCTAGAGCCTTAGGTGAGACTGGGTCACTAGAAGCTCTCATATGTTGAGTGTCGCCTATTTTACTCCTGATACTTTTGATTTTATCAGTGAAGAATCTCAAAAAATCCTCACTACTAAACTGTGATGGAATAGTGTGTTCAGATTTCTGGTGTTTTGTTAATCTAGCCACTGTGCTAAATAAAAACCTAGGATTGTTCTGGTTATTTTCTATGAGTTTGCTCAGGTGCTCAACCCTGGCAGCTTTTAGAGCCTGTCTATAGTTGGACATACTTTCCTTATACGCAATTCTAAAAACCTCTAATTTAGTTTTTCTCCACTTTCGCTCGAGGTTACGGGTCTCTCTCTTGAGGGTGTGAGTATGACTATTATACCATGGTGCAAGCGTTTTATCTTTAACCTTCTTCAATCTGATTGGGGCAACAGTGTCTAATGTGCTAGTGAATATAGCACCTATGCTGTTAGTAATTTCATCTAGGTCATCTGTGTTTAAGGGTACAGTAAGAAGTCCAGACAGATCAGGAAGGTTATTTGTGAATCTGTCTTTAATGGTTGAAATGATAGTTCTACCGAGTCAATAACGTGGTGAGACACAGTTAGTCTGTTCTACAGGTAGTGTGTACAGTATGAGGTAATGGTCTGTGATGTCATCACTTTGAGGAATGATATCTATATCAGTGACATCTATTCTGTGTGATATTATTAAATCTAGTGTATGATTACGACGGTGAGTTGCTCTAGTGACGTTTTGTTTAAGCCCAAGTGAGTTTAGTAAGTCCATGAATGTGAGTCCTAACGCATCATTTGTGTCGTCAACGTGAATGTTAAAGTCTCCTACAATTAATGCTTTATCAAAGCTAACCAATAGGTCTGACAGAAAAACTGTGAATTCTCTAAGAAAATCGGTGTAGGGCCCTGGTGGTCTATACACGTTTGCTAGCGCAAGAGACGTCTGGGATTTTTTTGCGTGCATGTGCGATATTGTAACATTGAGGAGGAGCACTTCAAAAGAATTAAATCTATACTGTGTTCTCTGTGTAACAGTAAGGTGATCACTTAAAATAGTGGCGACACCACCTCCACGACCAGTCTGACGAGGCTCATGCTTATAGGTATATCCTGATGGTGTAGACTCATTTAGAGCGATGTAATCATTTGGTTTAATCCAAGTTTCTGTAAGGCAGATTGCAGTAAGGCTATTTTCTGAGATTATTTCATTTACAATAAGTGCTTTTGGTGCAAGTGATCTAATGTTCAGAAGCCCAAACTTTAGGAACTGGTTTTGTTTGTTTCTTTGGCATTTTTCTGGTCTAATTACAGTAAGATTATTTCGAGAACATCTCACATAATTACTTTTGAATCTCACTGCTCGGGGAACAGACACAGTTTCTATGGGGTGAGCTATGTGTGCATTTGTGTCAATGTGGTGGGGTGATGGAGGGCTGTTGAAATTTAAGTTTGAATTTAAAGCGTAGCTTACCAGTCAGAAGGTGTGCAGTGCCCTGGAGATGTGGTCCGAGAGGATCTCTGCTCCAACTCTGCTGGGGTGCAGGCCGTCAGCGCGGAACAGCCTAGGACGCTCCCAGAAAACATTCCAATTATCGACAAAGAGTAGATTCTGAGCCTGACACCATGACTGAAGCCATTCATTAAAAGCAAAAAGTCTACTGAACCTTTCAATTCCTCACTGGTACGTCGGAAGTGGTCCGGACACGATGATTCTCGCCGTGGGCGCTGTGGTGTGAACTGTCTCCACCAGGGTCTTGAAGTCTTTCTTCAGAATCTCCGACTGCCTCAGGCTGGTGTCATTCGAGCCGGCGTGAAGAACCACGGCTCCGGTGTTTCTGCTCACGACCCTAGGTACCTGTGCAGCAACATCAAGAACACGGGCACCAGGTAAGCAGTGAGTGCCAGCCTTACCTTTAGCCACAGTAGCACGGACGTGGCGGACGATGGAGTCTCCGATGATCACAGTGTCGCGGGCCGTCTCGCGAAGGGGGGCAAAGCGGTTCCGGGTGGGGATCTCGAAGACCGGCGTCGTGGAGAGGTCCTCTGACCGGCACGTGTCCTCCGCTGTTGCACCCAGGATCCGCGGTGCCCTGGCGCCAGAGTGAACTGCCCCTGGCCCCGGAGTGAACTGCCCCTGGCCCCGGAGTGAACTGCCCCTGGCCAGGCCACTTCCTGGGTGCGTTGGGCCTGGGCAGAGGAACACACGGAGTAGAGGTGGAGGGTGTAGAAATTACATGCCTGGAGTTTACCTGAGACAGGTGAGCGGCCGACCGGGGAGCTTCCAGCGCGGCTTTCCGCTGCCGCAGCTCGGCCTGCTTCACCTGTAGGTCGCGGATCTGCTTCTCCACGGCCTCCAATTCCAGTTCCACCGAGTGCAGCTCGAACGTGTCCTCCCCTGCACTCAAAGGCAGGGACGTAACCGACATGATGTTATATTGCAAGTACTAGCGGTACTCGGGCTAACAAGCTAATTATTCTAACCGCTAGTGGCGGACGCTGGGAAAACAAGGAAGTAGGCTAGCAGGCTACTGTAGCAATGCTAACCAGCTAGCAGCGGCGCTGGGAAAACAACATATAAATAAAGGTAACAAAGGGTAAGGAGTTAAAGTATAACTCGGATAAGTCGGAGTTGAGTAAAATACTCTGCCAAGCAAACAAATGCGACGCACAAATTCAAACACCACGTTATATTACCGTATGCGCTACAATCTAACTGCAACCGCAGCACAACCATACGTGCCTACCCGGTGGCTAAGGCTGTCGGCTAGCCCCCACTGTCGTCGTTAATGCAGGTTCAGTGGCCCCCGGTTCCGTATGGCATAAATAATAAATAAATTTGCTAGATAAATAATAGTTGCTGGAAGAACGGAGGCCTTTGTGTTTGTTATTGCCGCTTGTTCCTGGCCGCGGCTTTATTGATGGGTATCAAGGGGTCTCATGTATGTTTCATATGTTCCCACTCTGTTGCCAGAATGAAGGTTAGCTGCTGCTAAGTGGATTATAATACACTGCTCAAAAAAATAAAGGGAACACTTAAACAACACAGTATAACTCCAAGTCAATCACACTTCTGTGAAATCAAACTGCCCACTTAGGAAGCAACACTGATTGGCAATCAATTTCACATGCTGTTCTGCAAATGGAATAGACAACAAGAGGAAATTATAGGCAATTAGCAAGACACCCCCAATAAAGGAGTGGTTCTGCAGGTGGTGACTACAGACCACTTCTCAGTTCCTATGCTTTCTGGCTGAAGTTTTGGTCACTTTTGAATGTTGGCGGTGCTTTCACTCTAGTGGTAGCATGAGACAGAGTCTACAACCCACACAAGTGGATCAGGTAGTGCAGCTCATCCAGGATGGCACATCAATGCAAGCTGTGGCAAGAAGGTTTGCTGTGTCTGTCAGCGCATTGTTCAAAGCATGGAGGCGCTACCAGGAGACAGGCCACTACATTAGGAGATGTGGAGGAGGCCGTAGGAGGGCAACAACCCAGCAGCAGGACAGCTACCTTCACCTTTGTACAAGGAGGACCAGGAGGAGCACTGCCAGAGCCCTGCAAAATTACCTCCAGCAGGCCACAAATGTGCATGTGTCTGCTTAAACGGTCAGAAACAGACTCCATTAGGGTGTTATGAGGGCCCGACCCAGGTGGGGGTTGTGCTTACAGCCCAACACCGGGCAGGAAGTTTGGCATTTGCCAGAGAACACCAAGATTGGCAAATTCGCCACTGGCGCCCTGTGCTCTTCACAGATGAAAGCAGGTTCACATTGAGCATGTGACAGACGTGACAGAGTCTGGAGACGCTGTGGAGAACGTTTTGCTGCCTGCAACATCCTCCAGCATGACCGGTTTGGCAGTGGGTCAGAAATGGTGTGGGGTGGCATTTCTTTGGAGGGCCGCACAGCCCTCCATGTGCTCATCAGAGGTAGCCTGGCTGCCATTAGGTACCGAGATGAGATCCTCAGACCTCTTGTGAGACCATTGTGTGGCATTGATGCTATGGACTGGCCCGCCCGTTCCCCAGACCTGAATCCAATTGGGCACATCTGGGACATCATGTCTCACTCCATCCACCAATGCCACGTTGCACCACAGACTGTCCAGGAGTTTGCGTATGCTTTAGTCCAGAGGTATTCAACTAAAATACCTCTAGTTTGGATTATGTTCATTGTAGAGAAAGCTGCCTCGCAGTTGTATGTAGAGCCAAACATGGTCAGGATGTATAGGACTACTTTCCTCAGCCTCTGGAAAGCTGTCTCAGGGATGCTGTCTTCAGATTTGAGTGGATATGTTTGTTCAAAACCTTTATGTTTTGTCTCATAATGGCGTTTCACATTGTCACTTTTAATATGAGACACACTGGTGAAGTGGGAAGTGTGAACAGAAATCAGTCTCCGTCTCACTCGTCTGTTTCTCTCCTTTTCTCTGTCTCACTCGTCTGTTTCTCTCCTTTTCTCTGTCTCACTCGTCTGTTTCTCTCCCTTTCTCCGTCTCACTCTGTTTCTCACCCTTTCTCCGTCACACTCGTCTGTTTCTCTCCCTTTGTTTTCTACATGTATCACTATCTTTCTTTCATGTGTAACTTTACTCTAATTCTCTCTCATCTGTCTTGCACTGTTGAGTCACAGTGTATACTTCGGGAATGCACAGACTTGATTGATCTGTGCGTTTCCACTATCTTTACCGTAAAGTCTGCAAAAGCTGCGCCGGTTAAAATAGAAGCGCTTCGTCAAGTTTTAAATCATAACCTTTTGTTTTGGCTGTAGGTCCGGGTCCGGATTGGGCAGCTTCTGGGTCCGGACCCGGACCGCGGTCCGCCTGTTAGTGACCTATGCTTTAGTCCATGTCTGGGAGGAGATCCCTCAGGAGCAGTGTTGTATAAAGTACTAGAAAGCAATACTTGAGTAAAAGTACAAGTATTGTACTAGAAAAAGACTTTGGTAGAAGTGAAAGTTGCCTTTTAGAATATTACTCAAGTAAATTTCTGTAAAAGTATCTGATATTTACTGTACTTAAGTATCAAAAGTAATTTTCTGATATTTAATGTACTTAAGTATTTGAAGTAAAAGTAAAACGTAAAATTTCAGTGATTTTCGGTAGGCATAAAAGGCATCCGGTAGGAGGAATCGTTCATTCCAATGTACAGAAATTTTTTTTGCAAATATGGCCACCAGTGTATAACGTTATCTTCTTGCACCCTGTTCACCACTATCGTCGGGGTGGTCGTCTACGACAAGGACGGCCAACCCGCGGATCCCGAGCCGCATGCGGCTCTTTGCCCGGTTTCATGCGGCTCTTAGGTTCATATAGAAGTTTGTATTTGTGTCTTTGCATTGTGCGTGTTCGCTTCGCTTGAGTTCAATACGGTATTTTCGTCAAACGTGCATGTGAGTGGAATGAAAATACCTCAAAGTTTCCCAGTAGGAGCAAAATCATTTGAGTAAACAATTTGTGTCAAGTTCGCTCTCAAAATGGCAGGGAAAAAAATGTGTGCCCATGTGTATGATGTGGCTCTTTGCAGTAACACAGTAAAAAATGTGGCTCTTGGTCTCTGACTGGTTGGCCACCCCTGTCTACGATAACGGGAGGTCCTCCAGTAGGTGCTTTCATGGCGGTTTCAGTTGTGCTTCCTCCTCCGTTTGGCAACATTACACTGAAATAGAGCGTGTGGAGCCAAACCTCCCTTATTGCAGTCGCACACATTTCTGCTGATTTTATTTTGTTGTAACGATTAACGAAGATGCTTAGTGGAAATATAGCGGAGTAAACGTATACATTTTATCTAGGCAATGTAGTGGAGTAAAAGTGAAAGTTGACATAAATTTAAATAGCGAAGTAAAGTACAGATACGTGAAATTTCTACGCAAGTACAGTAACAAAGTATTTGTACTTCGTTACATTACAACACTGCTCAGGAGACCATCCACCACCTCATTAGGAGCATGCCCAGACGTTGTAGGGATGTACAGGCATGTGGAGGCCACACACACTACTGAGCCTCATTTTGACTTGTTTTAAAGACATTACATCAAAGTTGGATCACCCTGTAGTGTGTTTTTCTACTTCAATTTTGAGTGTGACTCCAAACCCAGACCTCCATGGGTTAATAAATTTGATTTTCATTGATAATTTTTGTGTGATTTTGTTGTCAGCACATTCAACTATGTAAAGAACAAAGTATTTAATAAGACTATTTCATTCATTCAGATCTATGTGTTGTTCCCTTTATTTTTTTTTGAGCAGTGTATAATACATAAAAAAATGTGATGTTTATTTTTCCTCCCTGCCTCCAAGTCTCACGGTTAACCTGTGTTTAGAAAAATGCCATGATTTACGAGCTGCCTGTGTGTTTTCAAGCATGCATTAAGGAAATTTGGAAAATTTATAATCCATTTCCTTGATATGGCCAGGAGTGTGAGTGCAATCCATTAAACGATCTTGGTAGAGTTTAATATTCTGAAATGGGTCAGGACTGATGTTGGGAAAGTTTTTGGGACTGCTGATCCTCAAAAAAAAAAGGTGCACCCACACCTCACCTCTCTCTATCTTCATTGTTTCTGTTTATTTGGTTTGCATATTTATCACACTGAAAGACAAAATAATGTTGTTGTTTTTTTGTTTGTGTAAGACAATACTACCCTTTTTCTCTAATTATCTGTTTTTTCTCTTTTACTCTATCTCCATGTCTGAGCCTCTCTCTCTCTCTCTCTCTCTCTCTCTCTCTCTCTCTCTCTCTCTCTCTCTCTCTCTCTCAATTTCT